>NW_027176276.1:22500-47500 GCF_023349555.1 Cebidichthys violaceus | reverse complement strand
TCATACACCATGTACACTGCGTCATACACCATGTACACTACGTCATACACCATGTACACTACGTCATACACTATGTACACTACGTCATACACCATGTACACTGCGTCATACACCATGTACACTACGTCATACACCATGTACACTGCGTCACACCATGTACACTGCGTCGTACACCATGTACACTACGTCATACACCATGTACACTACGTCATACACCATGTACACTACGTCGTACACTATGTACACTACACCGTACACAGTGTTTTTTAATATCTCTTTTATTTCCTGACAACATAGTTTTTTCATTTTTCCTCTTCCTCTTCCTCCTCCTCTTCCTCTTCCTCCTCCTCCTCCTCCTCCTCTTCCCCCTCCTCCTCTTCCTCCTCCTCCTCCTCCTCCTCCTCCTCCTCCTCCTCCTCCTCCTCCACTCACCCGGTTGATCAGCTCCCCCACCATTCCTGTCCAGCTGCCGTTGGGCTCCGGGGCTCCGTACACCCTGTCGTCCACCAGCTTGATCCTGAAGGAGAACTTCAAGATGTCGGACAGCTCCCGCAGCATGTCCACACAGAAGCCCTCGTACCGGTCATTACCACGGAGGTCCTGGTAGTTGGACTTATGCATCACGTACGGGTTTTCCTAAAGGGAAGCGGCGTCACACAGCAGCGGATTAAAAGGAGGAGCAACACCAACCACTGATGTCTAACTCTGCATACACTGATGACACACTACCAGTATGGTGGTGATGACGAGCGTCTTGTTAGCCAGCGTCTCCGACGCGTTGAGGTCCAGGGAGGTGGAGTTCATGACCAACGTGTTGTTGGAGTACCAGGTACCGATCTGTTCATCCAGGAGGAAGAGGAGGAACAAAGAGGAGTTAGAGGAGGTTCAGATGAAGGGAAGAAGAGGAAAGGACGGGATATTTAAGACGGAGATTTCTCTTGAAACAAAAGATGGTCGAGGACGACAAAGAGAAATAAAACCGCAAAGTGAAAGGAAAGAAAGATCGGACAGAGTAAGAGAGCAAAACAAACGGTAAAGTGTGCCAAGAGAGGCAGAGAGACAGGTGTGTGTGTGTGTGTGTGTGTGTGTGTGTGTAGGGGGGGGGAGGAAGCTGAATAATCCTCGCTGCAGAATCGATGGTAAAATCAATGAGGGAGGATCTGGCTCCTCTTGGCTCATTCTGCAGGTTTAGATCAGGTCATAAATAACGCCGTCAGCTGACCCGACACTATCCCGACCTCGTGACGTCACCTGACCCGCTGTCGGTTAAGACACTGTGCTGTCAATCCAGAAGACGATGAAGAGGAGGGGCCATCGTGATTTTAAAACTCATTTATGTTAGATGGAGTTCGCTTCCTTGTTTACCCAAAAAAACAACAACTGTTTCCTCATCTTGACTCAAAAAACCCTGACTGGATGGACCGTCAGTGTAGCCGGTTGAGGACCTTCTTGTTGACAACACTGATGGTTCTTAAAATGTTGCGTACTCTTGTTAGCTTCTCCCCATTACCAACCCTCCAGCTTTAATTAGGGAGGTAGATGTGGTCCCTTTGGACAGAGCCATGCTAGCTGGCCTGTTGTGTTAAAGTCTTGATGAATAAATCAAAGTGGGAATCTCCACCACTTCATTACTTTTTTACGGCCATCGAGGTCACCGGAGTTGATTTTTTTTTCTGAGGTCATAAAGCAACACCAAGCCAAATTGGGAAAAGTCTGTTTAGCATTGATTATATTTGATGAATGAAAGAAAGAAGCGAGGAATTCTCAATTTTCGGACGCTGCAGCTACTCGCTAGCTTAACCTGATGACTTAACCCCTGACCTCTTTATGGCCCCCCGGGTGTTTCTCCAGGATCTTCAGGGTGTAATTGGTTCTCTGGCCTTTGCTGTTGAACTCGATGTGACCCGTCAGACCGTCGTACTCCACCTGATGAGACAAACGGAGAGAGAGAGAGAGAGAGAGAGAGAGAGAGAGAGAGCATTAAATGTCAGCCGACAAGCTAAAAGCAGTTAGCTAAAACAAGCTAGTCCAAAGAGCTAAGTTTGTGGAGAAAAGCCAAGTGGATTATGTAAAATGTAAGATTATTGGCGAAAGCGTTAAGAGGGTTGCGCTGCTTTCACTGATGTTGAGTCTGTGAAAAACTTTACATGTTTAGTTAAATCAAAGTGAATGTCGCCGTTTTAAGAGGAGTATTTAAGACCCGGGTCGATAAATACACTATCACTCAACGTTGATGGTGACAACACAACGTTATCATTCATCCCAAAATATAAATGATCTTTACTTGGCTGCAGCATGAGCAATGATGATCCACTTTAAACTGTGTGGTCATGAATAGTGTGCGAGCAACAACAAAAAAAATGGAGCAGAAGAAAAAGTAGAGCAGACAGAAACACAGACAGCTCAATACAATTCAGGGACGGAGCTGCTGCTGGTGTGTGTGTGTGTGTGTGTGTGTGTGTGTGTGTGTGTGTGTGTGTGTGTGTGTGTGTGCCTAACCTTCAAGGGACACATTTCAGACTGAAGACCAGTTGTCCAATTGGTGTAAAGCTGATTGTTGGGTCAGTGGTGAAGGTTAGGATGAGGTAAGTAGTCTATGTAATGTCCCCCAAAAGAGACATGAGTAAACATGTGTGTGTGTGTGTGTGTGTGTGTGTGTGTGTGTGTTTACAGGAATGTGCATACGAGTGTGAGGTTTGTGAGAGACATGTGCAGTCAAGCGTGCATGTTGTGCCTGAGATGAGTCGTGTGCAATTGAGAGCACATGCAGTATGAATGAATGTGTGTGTGTGTGTGTGTGTGTGTGTGTGTGTGTGTGTGTGTGTGTGTGTGTGTGTGTGAGAGTGTGTGTGTTTTACCCATCTTGTGGGGAATCTGATTTCACAGCCACATTGTGGGGACCTTGCCTTATTTTGGGAAACAAAATGGAGACAACTGCACATCCCCATAACGTTCATCGCTACATATTAGGATGAAGACCTGGTTTAAGGTCAAAGTGAGGTTAGGGTTAGGATGGTAGAAGATAGGGTTCGGGGTTAGAGTCTCCAGGAAATGAATGTAAGTCAATGTAATGTCCCCAAAACTGTGTGTGTGTGTGTGTGTGTGTGTGTGTGTGTGTGTGTTTGTTTGTGTGTGTGTGTGTGTCTTAAGATGAATTAGATCCCAAAAACTATGTGGCAAGGGAGGGAGAGAGAGAGTTACAGTTAGAGAGAGAGAGAGAGAGAGAGAGAGAGAGAGAGAGAGAGAGAGTTACAGTTAGAGAGAGAGAGAGAGAGAGAGAGGTCTTTGGTTGCTGCCAAAAACAGTGTAGAGATGATGAAGTGATGCATTGAGAGCAACAAAAACAGTACAGAGAGAGGGAGAGGGAAAGAGAGAGAGAGAAAGAGAGAGAGAGAGAGAGAGAGAGAGAGACAGAGAGAGAGAGAAAGAGACAGAAAGAGAGAGAGAGAGAAAGAGAGAGAGAGAGAGAGAGAGAGAGAGAGAGAGAGAGAGAGAGAGAGACAGAGACAGAGAGAGAGAGAGAGAGAGAGAGAGAGAGGTATCCTCAGTGGATGGAAAGAACAAGAAGTGGCAGACGGACAGAATCGGGGAGAGAGGAGGACGAGAATAAATGAAATGAACATGGAAATGAAAGGAGCAATAGGAGGAGAGAGAAAGGGAGAGAAGCCAGAAGAAATAAAAGAGATGAGCGTTTTTTTATCCGACGCCTTCATCAGCAGGACGCCATCGTTTGTCTTCTAAAAACTGCTGCAAAAGTGATCAACGTGAACGTTTACTGCCTGTTTATAAAACAAGATGGCGGTCACGTTAAAAGAATGGCGACATGTCAAAGTCACTCTGCTGACCCATCCATCCACCTTAAGCTCCGCCCTTTAAAGGTCTGAGGCTCTGTAATGACATCACTTCTACCTTTGTGTTCCTCAGAGACAGCAGTCCCTCTGAAACCCCGACACACGTCGGCGGGATGGAAAAGCACGGTATCGCCAAAACTACACCGTTTATCACAGCCAGAAGCTGTAAAACCTGTCACCATCATCAGATGTTCATCTTTCCGACGGTCCTCAAACACGTCATGTGTGACGAACGCTTCCATCGGAAAAAGCAACCGAAACTAAGCTTGAAATTGTGACATTTCACGTCTCATTTACAATGTCGCACCAAATAAATCGTTTGCTCAAACCAGATCCTGTAAAAATTCTACAGCGCAACTATGAAACCGCGACTGACTTGACACAAATTCTGTGAAACTTGGACTGAACTGCTGCTGAACACAGAAGTAGAGGTTGTAAAGATGTCAATAGTTTAATGTATATAACAATGTGGAGACTATTTTTTTCCAACATTGGTAAGACCTGTGGACACTTGAAAACATGTTGAATACATAGATTCCTCGTCTATGCGGGAAAAAAAAATTAGCTACTGGGACAACAAACTGTCAGCCAGAAGACTGACCCGCCAAACCAAATCCAACTGTTTTTATCTGTGGAGAAGAGAGTGAGCACAAAGGTTTCCCAGAATGCCAGAGTGTTTGCGTGTTTACCATGCGTAGGTAGTTCATGAGGCTGGTTCCATGCTGCCAGATGAGCGGAGACGTGCAGCTCAGCGGCTTCACCCCGATCTCCTGACTGCGGTTCAGCTCCCGCACGGCGCTCACCACCACGTGAACCGCGTCGAACATCAGGGCCGACGACAGCTGCAACACACAAAACAACAAGAAACACAGTGAACCCGCCTGTGAAGAGCCAACTGTCTTCTAACCACTCTGTCATCTCGGACTGGTGTACTTAGTCTCGTGAACCACCAGCTGGTGGACTCGGAGGGGCTGTGGCGGCGACTGCTCCCCTCGGTCCTCCCATGTTCGAAAGGAATGCAAAAGTGCCCTATTTGATGCCCCTATCGTAGATAAATACGATGAAGTTTCCTCTAGGGGCCCTTACAATAGATACAACACAATAAAGCCCTCTATGGTACCCTTCAGGTGGAGAGAACACTTGATGCAGGGCCTTGTAGGGTGCCATCCCAGAAGAGAAACCATGATAATGTGTCCTCTAGGTTGCCCTTCCAGTGGAGAAAACATGATGACGTGCCCTATATGGTGCCATTCCGGTGGTCAATACATGACAAAGTGCCCTCTTGGATGCCCCTACGGTAAATGAAACATGATAATGTGTCCTCTAGGTTGCCCTTCCAGTGGAGAAAACATGATGAAGTGCCATCTTGGACGCCTCTATAGTAGATGAAACATGATAAAGGTTCCTCAAGGGTACCCTTCCAGTGGAGGACACTTTCTGTGTTCTGGTGCCCCACCAGCACACAGGCAGCTGGTGGCCTTTCTATCATTTTTGGCCGCTGCCCTTCAGGCAGCCTCAATCTGCCACTGGAACCACCAACCAACAGCAGCTTGAACTGGTGCAAAAACTGTGAAGTTATGCAAGCGTTGCACACTTTCTTAACTATAAACTGCGGTTATCCTTGGATGTAGACATGGAACCAGACGATCTTCCCATTGGAGTGCAGTTTGTGTCCAGCTGATGATCTAATTCACTGTCCTTTTCGCTCTGGTTTGGTCTCCACCACCTCCTCCTGAGCTAAACAAGTTTGAAAAACTCCTTAGAGCTGCAGAGTTGGCGATTATTCTGTCACTTTAATCTCATATTGCTCATATAAACAAACAGGCGAGGACGTCGGGAGTAACGGCAGAAGAATGAGTGAAGCGCTCGCGCTATCAGCGGCGTTCAGCGCGCGCCGCGTAACCGCTCAGCGATGCTATCGGAGGCCGACGCTCTGGTCTGTTTGGTCAGTTGTCAGTCAAACTGACACTCAAGAGGGAATCAGACAAAGAGGCAGAGCTGCACAGTCTGTCGACGGCTGATAAAAAAAAAAAAAAAGACGGATGTATGACTTAGTGTGATTGAAGTTCTCTCCGAGTTGATAGTTTCAGGGCTGGATGACGATAAGTAATTACAGTTTGGAGACGGAACGATTGAGGGGGGAAGACAGGGAAAAAACCTGTTTCCTCTAGTTCACATATGAAGCGGCTTTAAGCAAACATACCGCGACTTTCAGGTGACCAAACTACGTGTCAAGATAATATCTAGTACCCTCATTTAATATGTATCATCTGTTCAGTGAGTAAATTCTGTAACCCTGAACGTTATGCTGCCTCCCTGTTAGAGGGCCGTGGTGTTTCTGGGAAAGTCGGAGACGGTTTTGAGGTCTTCTTCTCTAGAATATGACCGGGAAGAGTTGAACGTTCCATCAACCCACATCGCTTGGTTCACGTTCTGGAAAGATGGTGGTTAAAGTTAAAAGGTAAGAACAGAAGGAGTGGATCTGGTCTGCGCTACCTTTGTCAAGGTTGGAAGGAGTAATAAAGTTTTGCCGTCTTTGTTCGAACGACGGAACCTCTGTGTTGTTTTACACTTCAGTGTTGGTTCTTGAATGTGTCCGTTCCTCTCAACGCGATTGGTTGATGCATTGATGGTCGTGCGGATTAATCGCATTGGACAAAATGCCCTCAGTTTTTAATCACGATTTTAAAATAACAGTTTGACGTATTGTGTAGGATTTGGCGTCATTTATGGTGACATTGCAGATTGCAAACAACTGAAACTTGTGCCAAGCATGTAGTCAGTGTTGGCTTTGTCCATTCTGGGCTACCGTAGGAACACGCCACTTAAATATTGACAGATATAGAATCAATCGGCGCTGACTTGAAGCACATTTCTCAATATCTGACCACCATCTTTCTCTGAACTAATCTGAATAAATGTGTTTTATTGTTCTGAACCAGATGCAGGATGTGAAAGTCCTGTTTGTTTGTTTATGACGCTTTTTATGCATTCTGGCACAAAGTACATGTTTTAATTACCAAGCCACAACACACACGCACGCACGCACGCACGCACGCACGCACGCACGCACACACACACACACACACACACACACACACACACACACACACACACACACACACACACAGAGTTAGTTTAGAAACCTGTACTTATATATGACAGGTTGATATGTTACGAGGACGATCTCACATTCACACACTTTTTGAACGTTGAAGGGTTACGACAAGGTGACCACTGTGACACCGATGTCGGTAACCATAGCAACTTGCTGCTGCCTGCGTGTGCACGGCGAGAGAGAAGGGGAAGGGAGCGAGGAGAGAGCGAGGAGGGAGCGAGGAGGGAGCGAGGAGGGAGCGAGGAGGGAGCCGCTGACTGGGTTCCACTCTGAGCAGCAGGTCGCTAAAAGGGTCTGGAGACTCGTTAAGTGGTTCACTGGTTGCATGAGCTCATGATTCATTTTCATATTAAATGTTATGGCTACAGTCAGGCCCCAAACACGCCTCCTCTGTTCAGCCTTCTTTCAGGAGAGAAACGAGGTGTTTTTAATGCGCTGGTCAATTTAGACCGTTACATAACGCCTCATTTACATATTTAAACGTCACATTTCAGAAAACTTGTGATACAATGAATGCTGGTGTTGATGTGAGTGATGAAGCGGTGAAGTTTGATGGTGATATCTACTAGTTCATGTTGTGACCCTCTTCACCTGGAGACTCTTCTAAATGTCTGGACTTTAACTAAACGTCTCTTTAAAGGAGCTTTTCTATCAATGGAGTTTTTCTCACACTCTGATCCAGAAATCTCCACTTCAGTAGTTCTGACATCCATCAAACTTCACACCTTCATTCCTCTCTGTGTGCTGAAGCTTTCTACTGAGGGCTTTGTTCACACACCACTCACACACTCATTTATACTACATTTACTAAATATAATATTTCAGAAAACCTGTTTCATGGTGATATCTGGAGTTATTTTGTTGACCCTAATCAGTGTAGATTCTCCATTTCAGGGGAAACATCAGGCTTCAAGCGCTCTTCATCAGATCATTAATTAACGAGCTGTAATAATCACAACAATAAACTTCATTACAGTCAACAAACAACCGTATTGATGATTCTTTCAAGTGAGTAAATCTGAGCGGGGGACGTTCTCTGCAGCATCTCCGGTGATTGAGACAACCTCCATTGTCATTACTATTATCTTTATTAATGCTGTCTGCTCGGGCCTTATTGCCTGCGCTGGTATCAGAGCTGCAGAATGATACAACGAGGAGATTGATTTGTCCTGACGGGTCCTTTCATTACGGAGGAGGAGAAAAACAACGACGGAGGATGAAGAGATATTACTACGGCTGCATGCAATCAGAGCTGAATCTGTTTCTTTCTGCTTTGCTGCTGTTGTTTGTGGGAAATGTAGAATCCAGAGTTTGGTGAGTTTCACCAACAGGATCTCAACGTCAGGATATCTCAGCCTCTGATAATTTGATTTTAAGCTTTTAAAAAAGGCATTTCCGAAAATTGCAAAATACTCAGATGCAAGTTTTTCACATCAAAAGCATTCATTCTGGCAGCGATGCAAATTTGCGAAAAATTTTTTAATTAAAAGTTTTGAATAGATCCTATTGACCCCGCGTCTGTCAGCCTGTCTGAGGTAAGCTGTTGTATAGTTTAAGCTACTTGTAGATATTTTAGTAAAATGAGAATCTGAGTTACCTCTGGTAAACAGTAACAGTGTCTAGGGCTTTTATTGTGAAAGGAGTGGATCTGGTCTGCTCTGGTCTTTGTCAAAATTGAAAGGAGTAATAAAGTTTTGCTGTCTTGCTTCAAACTATGGAGTTTCTATGTTTGTTTTTTTACACAATAGCGTATGTTTTTGAATGTGTCCGTTCCTCTCAATGTGATTGGATGATGCATTCATTGGCGGTGCAAAAAAAGCACAGAATAATTATCTCAGATCTCGCTTTTTCATTGCTTAATATTTTCATTCTGTGTGAAAGTATTCATAAAAACATTGATGTGAGAAATGAATTGCAGTGATGAAAATGCTCCCTGTGTGGAAAAAAAGGCCTTAAATGATGATTTCAAAATAACAGCTTGACGTCTCAGGGTTGTGAATCCAACACATAAAGCTCAAAGGTGCAGCGTGTCGGAGGTGGAGACCTCTAGTGGTGAGGATGCAGATTGCAACCAACTGAAACTTCTCTCGTGTGACAATAGTCTGTGTTTGGTTCGTCCGTTCTGCGCTGCCGTAGAAACACGGCGTATCTTATTTCCTGGTGACTAAACACAAATAAAAAAACATAGCTGTGAATATTGTATCCCATTTCCATCCCTCCTTAATGTGACGCACTGTCCCTTTAAATAATATGTCAGAAACCCCAGCGGCTCTCAGGTGTGAAAGCCAATTTCATGAGATATTAAGATATCAGTGTCTCACCGCCGGTCCCGGGTACGGACTGATATCGCAGCCTTCCTTCCACGACAGGTTCAGGCTCCGGATGAACTCCAGGTAAAAAGGATGACTGATGTTCAGCATGGAGAAACCCAAGATGTTGGACTGATCGCCCACCACGTCGTTCAGCCGCAGCAGAGGGAAGTCCTGGAGAGAGAGAGAGAGAGAGAGAGAGAGAGAGAGAGAGACAGAGAGAGAGAGAGAGAGACAGAGAGAGAGAGAGAGAGAGACAGAGAGAGAGAAAGAGAGAGAGAGAGAGAAAACGTTTTTTATGATGTTGACTATGTTAGAAACTTGTTGAAACAGCTGGAGTTGTGAGCGGTTGAAACAACAACTGAGTGGGAAGGAAACACCAGACGAGTGAAGAGGAGGACGGAAAAACAAACCAAGGGTTTGATTAGTTTTCTTTTGCAGGTTGCACAACGGCAAGTTCCGTTTTTACATTCAAAGCAGGCTTACAGAGGAAAAAAAGAAAAGGTTTAAAAAAAAAAAAGATGGACATCAAACACCGGGGACCTTCAAAAGAACTTCAAATAGTCCTTGAAGACGAGCCGGTATCACACTGAGCTCCGCTGCTGAAACAAAACCAGAATCAAACTGTTTGCTGGGCTCTCGGAGGGGGTTTCGAACTGCTGGCGATGAAACATTTAGCTTCAGCTGTGAAGAGAAGAGAAAGCAGGAGGAGTCGTGTTTGAAAAACAGACGGCGTAAACAGACGGAGAACACGACTTCAACCTGCTCGAATCTGCTCCACGGAACATGACATCACTTTTAGTTTATCCTTCCAATTCAGGACCGCCGTGATAATGATAATGGGCTTTGATTGTTTTTGACTGCCGGTCAATCTGAACCAAATCAACATGGCCGCTCGTCCGTTTACATCACGGAAATAGTTCACACGGTCGTTGACTCCGTCTTCATTTTAGATTGACGGCCGTTGGTTTGAAGGTTTTTTTGGGGGACTTTCCAGAAGCGGCGACTCGCCATTCGTAGCGGTTTATTGGATGAGTAGTAACACAGTCTTGTCCCTCTCCCACGTCCCTGAATCAAATGTTTCACGGTCACCATTCACCTCTCAGTAGGTTGACTTGGTTCCATTCTCAGAGCTCTTTAAGGACTTTCTGATGCGACTCCTTCCTTTGGTTTTTACGCCGCAAATCAACGCACAACAAACTTGGATCGTAGCTCCTCTGAGGACACCCGTTCGTGTAAAGAACTCTCGATTGTTTTCCATCGACTCGTGTGAAGGACTATCGGGGAATAGTTTTGATCTATTTTGATGGTTCTTTTATAGAAATTGTCCTGATGATGGGAGAGAAAATGATTATGAATCATCGTCCAGATAAGTCAACAGAAATCGGACACCCCTACCTGTTTCTGTCTTTCTTTGTATCTTTTGTCTTTTATTATATTTATACTTTCAGTCACTGCCTTGTTGGTGTATTTGTTTTTTCTGTCGTTGCGATGAGAAGCATGTTCTTCTTGTTCATGTGGTTTTTATTATGTTTTCACTTTTATTTCTTTCCCCTTTTGATTCGTTAATCTAAAAGGAGTCCAAAGCGCCGGGCAGGCGGACTGCCTTCATCATCATTTTGGCTGCGTCTCTAGCGGGGTTAGAAATGTTCTGGCACAGAATCTATCTGCTCTGCAGAAACTGCCTGCAGAGGATGAGGAGGGCTGCCGGGTTTTTTCTCCTTCACCATCGAGGTCCAAAAAAAACCATCCCGAGCTTCAGCGCCAGACATCCGGCGTCTTCAGACCCTGGAACATTCTCTGTGCAGCTGTGAGTGTGAGGTTAATTTCTTCCACACTTAGTTGTTGCTGCCGTAGTTGTTGTTGTTGCTGCTGGTTTTAGTTGCCAGTTGCCAAATGAATTTCAGCTCCCGGGGCCAAGAACACGGTCAGACCGCCGGGCCTGCCAGCCGCGACAAAGAGCAGTTGGCCGGAGAAGGAAACACCGCGACGGTCTTCCCAGAAAAAGATGGCACTGCTCAGAACCGGACGCTCGTTTGATTCCATTCATTACGTTTCTTTCAGAGCGCCATGAGGTCGACTCTGGAGAACAATGAAGTGAGACTTAGACTCTCTGCTGCCTCGTTCAGAAAACATGACATCATACATCTGCAGAGGTTTTGATGACTCACTGATGACTTCACAGAGTGTAAAGAGTTCCTGACACTCTCCTTCAGGCTGGACGTTTAGATTCATGACTCAATACAGTTTTATAGACTGTGAACATGTCTCCCTTATGTTTTGCTCACCTCTGCCCTCGGTCTATTGGTCTGAGGAGCCTTTAGTCTGAAACCTCCCCAGGAGTTCATAACATGTCCTACTGGACCCAAAGGTATGAATCACAACTTAAATCGTAAGGATTAGTTTGACTCACGGCTCTGATGAGGATCGACTTACGAACTAACGCCGAGCTAAATGCTGACGTCGACATGAAACATGGTTTCATATCAACACGTTGACATTTAACAGGTTTAAACCTCTGAACCCCAAAAACCTGCCGGCGGGATTGAAAAGTTTCTCTTTAATAAACAAATCGCCAAAAATAAAAGCTGTAAAAACTGCCATCATTACCATTAGTACTACTGTTATTATCTGATCATGAGCCTTTACTTAAAGGGACTGTTCTATTGTGTCAAAACATTTAAAGTTCTCAAAAAAAAAACGACAATTAGCGACACATTTTCATCTTTCCAACGGTCCTTAAACACATCATGTGTGCCCAACACTTCCGTGAGAAAAAAATAACCAAAACAAAGCTTAAAAATTCTCATATTTCATCAAAAAGCATTTTATCTTACATTTAATATCTCGCCACAAATAGATCTCTCTCTCTCTCTCTCTCTCTCTCTCTCTCTCTCTCTCTCTCTCTCTCTCTCTCTCTCTCTCTCTCTCTATATATATATATATATATATATATATATATATATATAATTTATGCAAATGGCTATAGATTCCAGTGTTTTCCAATTTTTGTAAAATAAGTTCTCAAAGAGCTTGATTCATCAGCCCTAAACACAAAGTACAGCTGAGGCTGACGGGAGCATCGCTGGTCGCAGGTGTCGTGTGATTAAACGTCGGCCTGACGGTGGCGCTGTGCGGTGGAGACAGACGGGACAAACGTCAGAGGCCGGTCGGGACGCCGTCGTGCACACACAAACAGAGGAGCAGGTCCAGATGGCACCGCTCTGGAGGAAACGTGTGATCCTGAAGTCAATTAGCTGAAATCTAATGAACTTAATCTAATGTTTGCTTTGACCCTCATTATACACACACACACACACACACACACACACACACACACACACACACACACACACACACACACACACACACACACACACACACACACACACACACACACACACAGTATCTACATGGAAGACACATCCTCGGCTCATTTTCTGTCCGGTTCAGTTCAGCTGCTGCTGCTGAAGATGATGAAGGTGAAGATGATGATGATGATGTACAGGCTCCCTCATTGCTCATGTTCAACTATTGATTAGTGCGTCTTTCAGAGATGTTTCACTGCTCTTAAACCAGTCTTCATTAAGACATGTAAAGAGGCGTTAAGGAAAGCGCACAGATTATTTCCAGCTTATGTTTTCTTATTTTCCACAAAGCGTTGAACTCGACACTCCGTCTGAAGCGTCCCGTCACAGTCAGCAGAGCGTGTTTAATACAAAGTTAAAGGGAGGTCGAACACAGTGCTGCAGGTGTACGAGTGTGTGTGGAAGTGGTGGAATCATTTTACTTCTGGTTTGTATCCAGGGTTCTGCTGGAGGTGTGTGTGTGTGTGTGTGTGTGTGTGTGTGTGTGTGTGTGTGTGTGTGTGTGGGTGTGTGTGTGTGTGTGTGTGTGTGTGTGTGTGTGTGTGTGTGTGTGTGGGGGGGGGGGGGGCACTTTCGTCCTTGGCTCGCGAACGGCGGCGTTTAAATCTGCGACGACAACGGTGTTTTTTGGAGATGGAGGAGAGTTATTATCCACGCAAAGTCTCTGCGCACAAGGGCGCGACATCGGACTGTGAAATGATAATGATGACAAACGGCTGCTGGACCAGCATGCATCTGTGATGAGGAGAGAGACGAGGAGGAGAGAGGAGTCATGGGTGAGGAGGAGATATAAGTAGGTGGGGGGGGGGGAATGAAGGAAAAAGAAGGCGGAGGAGAAAAGACAAAAAGTACGGTGTTTACAAAAAATTAAGGAGAATAGAGGAGGAAGGAAAGGAGAAGATGGGAAAAGGGAAGTAATTTAGGAAAGGAAAGGAGGGAGGACAAGAGCACAGAGGAGGGATGAATCAATAGGAAAGAAAAGAAGTGAGAAGGAAACTAAATGAACCAAATGAAAGATAAAAGGAAATGGAAAAGATGTCATAAGGACAGAGGATAGGAAAGGAAAGGAGAAGAGGGAAAGGAAGACATCAGAGATAAAGAGGGGATTTAGGAAAGTAAACAAGGATAGATGGAAGGAGGAAAGGAAGAGTAGAGTATGATTGAAGAAGAGGAGATTTAGGGAAGGAAGGGAAAAGGAAAAGAGGAAGACTTGAAAGCAAAAGGAATGAAGGAGATGAGGGAGGAGGTAGAGATTAAAGAAAGGAAACGAAAGAGGCCGAGGACGAAGGGAAATAAAGGAAAAGAGACAAGAAATAAAAGAAAAACTAAATGAGAAACTAATGAGGAGGGGAAGGTGGAGGACAACAACATGGACAAGCATAAAGACCAACTGAAAAGAGGAGAAGGGAATGAAAGGAAAGGAAATGAAGGTGATGATAGATGAGGATGTGGTGAAGGAAATTACAAAGAGGAAAGGAAAAAGGAGATAGGGAAAAGATAAAGGATGAACAGAAGGAAACAAGAAAGAGGTCAGAGTAAAAGAGGCTTAAGAGAAGGAAATAAAGGAAATGAAAGAAAATACATTATATGACAGTGAGAGGAGAGGAGTTAACTACAAAGGGAAGGAGAGAAGGAGAAACCACTGACTGCACCGAGGCAGGCGAGCATCTGTGTTCAAGAGGAGGAACAAAAGGAGAGAAGTAGAGTTCAATGGAGGACGAGAGTGAATGAAGACTCTTACCATGGTGGTGAGGATGTACTTGTAGAAGGCGGACATCATCCCCAGCTCGTTCGCCTGCAGGTCAGAGAAGAAGAAGAAGAAAAGCTGACATCAGCGCTGTGAAACAGGAGAGGTTCACTTTGTTCTGATGCTGTGAAGAGACGTCTAGGTCCAGCTTTAATCTGGAACGATCCGTAAACGTCTGTTATAATTAGAATTATCATTGTTTGGAATTCACGAGGATATATTTATGCAACCCAGACGTCCAAAAATGGTAACTTTCCTATGAATGTAGATGCAAAATGTCTCTCAGAGATACCAACCAACAAAACAACTGCCACAGAGAAAAATCAAACAGCTACAACGAGACACAAAGAGACGCCAATTAGCTGCAAAGACACACAAAGATATTCACAACAACTATGAAAGCAGCAAAACTACAAAGAGACACAAAACAACTACAAGTAGGCACAAAATGATCGCAAAGAGACAAAAAATCTCCCAAAAATCACAACAATCAGAAGCAAAATAACCACAAACCAACGCAAAACAACAACAAAAAGATGCAACAAAACTTTAAAGAGATGCAAAATGACCACAAAACAACAACAAAGAGACACAAAACAACTACAAAGAGATGCAAAAACAACAATAAGCAACACTTAACTACAAAGAGACATAAGACAACTACAAAGAGACGTAAAATGACCACAAAGAGACGCAAAACAACCACAAAGATACAAAATGATCACAAAGCAATACAAAACAACTACAAAGAGACACAAGACAACTATATAGAGACTCAAAACAACTACAAAGAGACACAAGACAACTACAAAGAGACGTAAAATGACCACAAAAAGACGCAAAACAACCACAAAGACATGCAAAATGATCACAAACAATACAAAACAACTACAAAGAGATGTAACACAAATGTAAAGAGACAGAAATGACCATAAATAGAGGCAAATTAACTACAAAGCCAGATAAAACAACTAAGAAGAGACACAAAACAACAGCAAAAGAACACCTGTTATGTGTGTCTTGCTCCTCTGTAGGAGAGGTGTTGGGGTCTTTTGCATGTCTGTCCAGGGTACAATTGTCTCATAATCCGTCCATGAGTCTGGGCTGCTGTAGTCAGAGTTCAAGCTTGCATCTCGTTGTTAATACATATGTTGAGTGTCTGAAAACGACTCGGTTAGCTTCGGTGAAACCTGTTCTTTGGGTTAAAATCACGACTCAGTGAAGGTTGGAGGAGTCATCGTTGTTACATTAAAAACATGGCGAAGGTTCTGGAGCGATCGCGGGCTTGAAAGGAGAAACAAAACATCTGCTTCCTGTGTTACCGTCTGCATGTTGCCTCTGAACAGCTGCTGCTTCACACCGTTCACATGCTCAACACTGACAAACTCTCCCAGCACAAATATGTTCAGCCAGACTGGGATTCTGAGCTGGCAGCCTTCTCAGTGAGGAGCTTCAGACGGACTCTGTCATGAATCCAACAGCCTTCCTGTGAGCGCCCTCTCCGCTTTGTTCTGCCTGCAGGAGTCGAGCTCTGAAGAAGACCAACATGACGGAGCCACCGAGTGCTTTTTTATTTAGCATTCTAAACTTCTCCGGCCCCCGAGGTCACCGGGCACCGAGTTAAAAAATTACAACCTGCCAAGAGCCGGTGGATTTGGTTTGGGGCTGTAAAAGGCGGATCGACAGAACCGGCCAGTTTGGCATAGTTCTACTGTGTAACCACCACAGAGGAAGAAAACACCACTGCTCGGAGCCCTTCTTTACTTTTCATAAGAGCGTTTACGGGCACTTTATTATTTCAGGTGAGGCGGGGAACCTCCACCACAACATGCTGCTGGAGACTCTAACATTTCTAATATTACATATACGTACATGTATACATGCATTAGCAGGCTAGCTAGTGACCGCTTCTACGGTAACACCGTCAAACGTCCTGACCTTCCTGAGGATGTGGTAGGAGATGGAGGCGTTGGCGTCGATGATGATGGTGGCCACTTTGTCGTCGCGGATCTCCTTCAGCAGCGGGGTGGGGTCCAGGCTGTCGTCCAGCATTCGCACCGACAGCGTCTCCCTGGAGATGAGGAAGCGGTGGACCAGCTCCTCCAGTCGCAGCAGGCCTAGAGAGGGAGGAGTCAGGAGTCAGGAATCAAGGGAATGGAGTGCGTAACAGTAGGAGACCTCACCTATATTCATAGGTAAAGGAGAACCAGCAGCAGACACCTAAAAGAATCAATATCAGTTTAGGTGTATGCTACATTTTGTATATTTTCAGCTGTTTACGTTGCTGTGAGACTGCTACAGTATACCCTCTCCCACACCAGACTCCATTGACAAAAACAGTCATTTTACCTCACAGAACACGGGGCGGTTACTGGTCTACCACGCAGCTTCAGTCGGTTTGTTCGTCTGTGCTCCTGTGTGACGAACTAAAAGCACAAAATAACACAAACCAACCGATCAAGGCGGCGGTTTGCCAGTAACTCTCGTTGTTCTGCAAGGTAAAAACAAGTGTTTTTTTTAATGGAGTCTGGTGGCTTTCGGCAAGATTTTTTAAATTGTTCAAAAGTAGATGAGAAAAGAAAAGACGGCTGCTCTTGGATCATATTTTTAACATTCAGAGCCGGTGGCCTCGTTGCCTCGTCTCCTCGCCTCCTCGCCTCCTCGCCTCCTCGCGCGGCCCTGACAGAAGCAGCGGCGCATCTCGTCTAATAGCCGCCATAAAGCGCTCGTCGGGACGCCGCTGGCTTTAAAGGGATATCAGCAGCGATCGCGGCGATAATTCGGGCCCCGTTAAACACCGGCCTTAACAAGACCAGGATACGGCTAAAGGCTGAGGAGCGTTGAAGCGGTGAGCCGGGTGGGGAAAAAACGGGACAGGGACAGATGAAGGAAAAGTGGAAGAGAAAAGAGAAAGTGGGAAAGTAGAGGAAGGAATCAAAAGATGGAGGAAAGGAAAGGAAAGGTCACAACAATGCTGTGATTAGTGAGATCAAACTCACAGGTTCCAGTGAGTTTAACAGAGTAATGTTCATCTACAACAGCTCTTATTCTACAGAGTAAGCTTTTAAAAAGCAGCTTTAGGTTAAAATCATTTTCAGGCATGACAATAACCATTTAGATTCCCAATAAGTGACCAGTATGTCCAAATAACACCAATGTAAAATATTATGATAAATTAAATCAAGAACCACCAATTTGGCGATAGCTAGCTAGTAGCAACTAGCTAGCAGCAAAACAGATTCCCTCTCTAGATGAACTATTATTCTCTCTGGTAATCACAGACTGACTATAAGAAGTGGACGTAGTCGTGACGTTTCTCGTTGGTTTATGGACTGATGTTTTGAAGCCTCGAATTCGGCATTACGGCCGCCGCCATCTTTGTTTTTTGCAACCAGTGAACAGGAAGTGACCGTATCTGGACTGAGGAGGAGTGACGTAGAGACCTGTCAATCAGTGTGTGGCCCCGCCCCTAAATCATCCCCTCTTTATGGTCTGTTTGACTCTAAATGGACCATAATGTACTAAATGAACATCATGCTGTATTGAAGAAGACTGTAAACTAGAGATTGAGACCATAAACTCATGTTTACAATGTTTACTGAGGGAATAAATCAAAGAGAAGTAGAGTCATTTTAGACTAGACTTCTATACAACAACACACTCTTTACTTAAAGACTCACACTCTGCCTTGGCACACACGAGGCTGGCCGTGGGGTAGCCGAAGGAGTGCAGGATGGACCCGATGGCCAGGCTCAGGTCCTCGTTGCTCGGGTAAAGAGTCACCGAGGCGAAGCGAAGGTACGGTAGCTTCGGGGTTTCCTCTGGACCGATCTTTACGTGAGGGATCTGAGGACACGGTGGAGAGGGGGGGAGAGGAGTTATAAGAAGGAAAACTACAGGAAAAAGGAAAGGAAATGTCAACCTGAGGGTTTCCTTTGGGCCAATCGTCTCGTTGGAGCTCCAATGGATAGGAAAGTACAATAAAATAAAGGAAAAGAGAGAAAGGAAAAGGAAATTGGAGGACAAATGGAAATAATGGGACAAAAGTCAGACAAGGAAATTAAATGAAAAATGCAAAGGAAACAAGAAGAAAGAAGTAAAAGATTGAAAAGCAGAAAGAGGAGGAAACCATTTTTATTCTCTTTCTAAACCATCAAACCTTACAGGCTTTAAAGGAAGTTCAGATAACAGAAATGAAAGCTTTAATCAGAGTCTGACGCTCGCTGATAATCAAGTCTTTGTTCACTTTCAAAAAGAATATCTGAAGAGAGAGCAAAGCCCAGATCGTCAGAGATATTAGAAAAAACAGTGTTTCCATGAGAGTTTGTGTTCACCTCCACTCAGATGAAACATTCACGGCAGACGATTTATGGATTTTTCCAAGAGACGAAAAAAGGGAAAAAGTAGCAATTTTAGCATTTTATTTGAGAAGAGGAAAAGTGCAGAAGTGACCAAATGAAAAGGGTTCATCCTCTGGGGAGCATGAGCGTCTGTCATTTGTCTCTTTTATGAGCTTTTACGTTGTGATCCTAGTTAGGGTTGTAAGTATTTTGTTGCCTTAACCAAACTAAGTTTCACGTGAGGCAGGGAGTATATTTTGAAAAGACTGTTTTCAGTGTTGCTGGACTTCAGTAGGAAAACTCACAAAAAATGAGGAGTAAGACATCCTTCAAACCGCTGTTTGACGATACAATGGATCAATGCCGTTGAAAGTACTGAGTTCGATACTTAACCCTGGTGGTCGTACCCTCTGATGAACTGCTGGGTGCTGAATGCAGATGACTTGTCATTGTACGTCAAAGAGTCTGAGAGCCTTGTTAACATCAGAGCTTCAGTTTAGTGATTTATTAACCTGAGCTCTGACCTGCAGAGGTTTAAACGGTAAACTGTAATTAGCTCAGCTGAGCTTCGTTCTGATATGCAGAGCTTTTATTTTTAAATCCAAAGCAGAGAATCCAATAACAGCAGACCTGTCAGGCTACAGGAGAAGATATCTGGACGCTTACAGGCTTAGCAGAAGATGGAGATGGACTTCACGTTGATTCACTCAAGAAGCAAAGTGCCTGAGCACAAGTTAAAGATGGATTTTAACATCCGAGGTGCCATAACTTGGAACCAGATGTGACTCACCTCTTTCTCCCCACAGATGTGACTGATGGTGGACCCTGAGGCGGGGCTGGAGGCGGGGCCAATCACTGAGACCACGCCCTTGGGCAGGATCTGACACACTGAGAGAGAAAATAGCAAAAAAAAAAAACAGAATCAGAAGTTGAAGCTGCATGAACAGAACTTTCTCTTTGATGCAACTGGAACCAAACACTGAAGACATCAGCAAAACATCTCTTTTAGCTCCGTTTTGGGTCTCCACCACCTCCTGAGGGAAACATCTGTCGCTTTAGCTGCTAAATGCTAAACTATGTTCACCAGCGAGGGCCGGACAGATACACAATTAACTGAACCTTTCCCATAATGATATTTGTATTTTATATGATATAAAAATATTGATTGTAGGCGTGAATTTCATATATTTGTGTTCATGGAGAACTTTTCATTTCTAGGTCAGTCTGCATACGACCTCAAAGAAAGTCAGCCAATCAGAAGTACAACATGATGCACTGTGTCATTGTTTATTCGTGTGCGGTTTGATATGAACGATGAAGTCGATCGTGCGTATCGACCTCTTTTCTTCTTCAAACTGGAGCCTCTCTCTCGTCTCCACGTTGGCAGCTTTGAACGGAGTCATCAGAGGACACCGACAACGGCTGCCAAATGCAGTGTTTGTGTTATTAAGAGAGGAGGAGATAATTACGTGCTTTTCATAGTCTCTCTGACAGAAACACGGGAAAAAAACAAAAGATGCAGCGTGTAGAAAAAAGAAAAAAAGGCGTTGAGGTCATATGAGCTGCTTCAGAACGGAACAAACAAAAACAGCAGAAACTAAAATAGTGACTATAATTTTTTAGTCAGGTTTTTGGATTTAAAACAGAAACAAACGTAATTTGTTTCTGTACGAACGGATCAATCTGGATGTTTTCATTCTGGAAATGCACACAACACACTGTCTGTCCTGTACATTCTGTGCCAACTTCCTCTCTATCTGTGTCGGAATGTGTGTGTGTGTGTGTGTGTGTGTGTGTGTGCGTCTTGCTCTGCTCTGACAGAAAACATTAACTGCCTCTCCATCGGGAAGTATTTTTTTTTTTTTTTTTTTTCTGCGCCGCCGGCAGTTCCTAATCAATAAACATCCACAGCAGCTGATGGTGCAAAACGCTACGAGCGCTCCGGTCACGATGACCTCGCTGCACATGGTGAACGCGTAGAACCCGTCCTGACCGTAGAACCCGTCCTGACCGCCGGTCCCAACATGCTCCAGCACAAAGAGATGACTGTGACACAACTGAAAACACCATGGGGTCATTTAACAATGTCTTCATTTTACATTGTTTAACGTCATTTTAGTCTCTTGTTTTACTGTTTTAAAATTGTACAATTTAAATCTATTTATTAATCTTGTTTTTATTACAGTTATAGTACTATTACTGTTGTTATTGCTTTTAATACGATTCAATGACATTTCTATCGTTCTATTGTCTCGCATGCTTTGGTCTTAAATTGTTGAATTGTTCACACGGTTCATCAGTGAAGCGCTTTGAATTGTTTAATAACTTGTATGAAAGGTTCTAAACAAAAGTAAAGTTTGAATTGATTGATTTAAAGAATACTCCAGTAGAACGTTATTATCTAACACCTATTTAATAATACATATGTAGGGTTGAAGTTGGGTTTAATTCATCGGTTCAGTGTCCGACCACTTTAAATCTTCTTGAATTCATTGCAGCACCATCTACAGCAAAGGACGATGTGGATATTTTTCAGCACATAACGTCACTTCTTCTACTCGTCTTCCTGTTTTTAAAGATACAGCGTCGTTCTGGTTGCTGCTGTGTTTTTAAAGCTACGATAACATTCAGCCATGAATGTTGCCATAAGCTTTTATTTTGAAGTTCAATTTAGTCATTTCATGATTCAAGGTGTTCTTATAGACTGTGTGCAAGAATTGGACTTTGGTAAATGAAGCGTTGAGTTTCATCTTGGACTTTGTTTGTCGCCATCAATGCAGCTTTAACACGTGAAGCCACAGACCAACAAGCACATGATCAAAGTGTTTATTATATTGATAGTTATGATGAAGGATGCTATCGGCTAACAAAAACAAAGATTGTATCTCACGTTACATTTAGTCAGTGAGTGATCAACGGTGTTTGTGATTCATACAAAGTGGTGTTACCATTGATATCAATGCTTCAGCACCTCTAACTCCTCACAGTGAAGCCCGGTTTGAACGTATGGTGTATGTGGCGTTTAAAGTCCAGGTTTACTGAGAATCATTAGCACCTGCTGCCCTCTTCACCTGCCTTGTTAAATAAAGGTCTGCCTCACACACACACACAACGCTTCCTGCGGTTTACCTTCACTTGAAAATGTCAGTGCGAAAAGAGCAGCTGCAGCTGGAAGGAAAGACTTACTGCAGCGGCTTCAGGTGGAAGAGGAAGAGGACGAGGAAGAGGAAGAGGACTTACTGGTGTCAGTGGTGTCGTAGTGGGAGTCCTTCAGCAGCTCGTAGACGTCCACCTCCACCCTCGCCCGGGAGGAGCCCTCCATCAGGCTGTTGATGTTCTCCCTCGCCAGAGCCAGCGCCAGACGCTCACCTCGACCGCACGCCGACTGGTCATCCAAAATGGCCGCTGGAGGTAGAGAGAGAGAGAGAGAGAGAGAGAGAGAGAGAGAGAGAGAGAGAGAGAGAGAGAGAGAGAGAGAAGAGAGAAAAGTAGAGAGATATTTTTTGATTTTTAGAAAACCTTTATTTATTAAAACAACATGAAAGAACAAAAAATCTTGTCATGGCATCAAGAATGAAACAAAACAAATCAAAAACAAAAAACACTCAAGTTTGTTTCTCTTCACAGTGTTTTTAAAGGAGCGTTGAATATTAGTTCATCTCCAGACACACATGTTGCTTCATTGTTGCACCGTTTCTCAATGAAACCTGCATATTGTTCATGTAAATAAATAAAAACCAACAAAACAAAACTTGTCTTTGAGTTGCTCTTAGGCTGTGAGACCTTGGTCACCATCAGCTCTTCATTGTTCAGCTCTTTGTTGATCTTCTGAGCTATTTTCTTCAGTCTGTAGCCTTCCTTCACCGTTATCCCTCCTCTGTCTTTACTCCTCATGTGGGACCTGACAGAGCTGGAGAGCTTCTCTTTGTCAGAGAAGTAATCCTCCACTTTAACTCCTTTCACACTTTTAGTTCTCCTCAGAAACCCCTTTATCTTCTCCACACTGTAGTCTCTAGAGCCCCTACCGCTGCCAGCCCTGTGGTCAGAAGAGTCACTGTCGGCAGCAGAGTCCTCCTCCAGACTGGACTCAGGGTCTTTCTCCAGGCTGGACTCAGATTTAGCTGCTCCTCTGCTTCCTTTCGTTGCCACTTTCTTTGCCTGTGAGCTTCCATTGTTTCCTTCCTTTTTCCTCTTCCGCTGAGGGACATTGATCTGCTCCTTGTCTCCCTTCATGCCCACCTCACTTCCTGTCCTCCATTACTCTCCCTCACCACCTTTACCTCACTTGTCCCCTCCTCCCTCACCACCTTTATCTCACTTATCCCCTCCCCCCTCACCTCCTTACCCCCACTCGTTCCCTCTTCCCTCACCTCCTCAACCCTGCTCGTCCTCTCCCCCCTCACCTCCTTACCCCCACTTGTTCCCTCCTCCCTCACCTCCTTAACCTTGCTCATCCCCTCCTTCCTTACCTCCTTAACCCCACTCGCCCCCTCTTCCCTCACCTCCTTAACCCTGCTCGTCCCCTCCTTCCTTACCTCCTTAACCCCACTCGTCCCCTCCTTCCTTACCTCCTGGACCCCACTTGTCCCCTCCTGTCTATCTTGTTTGTCTCCTCTGCCCTCCTTAGAACCTTTCTGGTTTTGGTTCTGGTCTTTATGAGACCCGTTTTTTTCAGGACAGGGTCTGCTCTGATTGTTTCCCACAATTGAAACATTTAAAATCTTCAGTCGTTGCAAAAATGACGTAATCAAATTCTTCCACTGTGACTGTAAATAAATGACCTGAAATCCAAGGGGCAGATTAAAAGATTTAAAATGACTTGAAACCATAAGTGCTGGTGTTTTTATATAAAAACATATTGGCTGATCACATGTCTCATTATTCCATCATTTTCAGCACAGCTTGGTTTTCATTTCACTATTTCAACACCAGATCCTCCAGCACGCTGTCATTCTCTATGCTACTTGCCATACTTTCCATACTTATTTACGGGTCTGCCAACTATTTTAGTTGGAGCTGGGAGGAACTTTTCATTCAACACAACTTGACACTTTTTCTCCGCATTAGCATTTACTGTGTTGCAGAGGAAGTATTGCCCTCCAGCTACAGCACTGTGACAGCCAGAGGGCTATTTATATGCACCTCCTCATCCCAAAGACATTCGTTTGTCCTCATGATCCTACAAACGTCCTCACTTTAACACGCGCCGGCAGCCGTCTCGCTGTTTTGATGGTATATTTGGACAAACGATAACAAAAGAAAACACATTGAAATGTGATTCATGATTCATAAAGGATCCTGCATTCTGTCTAGACAAATGAATGTTACATCACCTTCATCATGTGATGTGTGGTTGAAGAAACATAATATCGGGCTCATTGTGAGGCAACACTTCATGCCTCATCACCATAAAAACTTTACCTACTTCTAAACATACTTATCTTTTAGCTCGTGTGGACGGGATTCATGGAGAACGAGGGAAGGAAACATACACTCACGAAACAAGAGATCTCACCGGCAGTGACGCCAAATCCCCTCCCTCACTTCCTACCCCCCCCCTACTTCCTGCACCCTTGCTCAGACCACACCCATCTTCACATCGGGCTACATCCACACAAATACGTCTACTAACTAAACTAAATCAATCTCCGTCCACACGGCGTTTCAGCATCGTTCGCGTCCATACGAGCACGCCTGAAAACCAATATCACGTGACTGTTCACGTACACTGGGTGTGGGGGTGTTGGTGTGAACAGGAAGTAGATCGGTTGCTTAGTTACAGAAAATGCTTGATACTTAAGATCTTCTGTAAACTCAAACGGACAAATTTAATGGAAAGTCTGTTTATAAAATGCAGAATTCAACTGCAAAACAGCTGCTAGTAAAGACAACAAGATCAGCAACACCTGTTATCCATGTTGAATTCACCTGGTAGACGATCGACAACCAAGGTTTGTTTGTTTCATTCATGTCGTGACCGCTAAAACCCAATCGAGTAGCGAACGGCCGGCGTCTACGTCGTGGTTTAGGAACCTTTTTCACACTAAACCTGCAGTCTCCAAACTCACCCCGTCCTTCGGTGGCGTTTCTAAACTCCTTCGTTCTCGGTGCTCTAAAACGTCGGATTAGTTCGGCGTTAAACGTGGCAAAGCGTTGGACTTATAGTCCTAGCTTCATGACTACATCTGGGACGGTTGTGCTGCTGTGGCAGTGACCGAATCTGTCCACAGACAGACCGACCTCACAAGGCGAGAACAACACAAGCTG
>NW_027176276.1:0-17500 GCF_023349555.1 Cebidichthys violaceus | reverse complement strand
GGCCTCCCTCGGGGTCCCTCGGGGTAGAGAGGCGCCCAGGTGGCATCCTCACCAGATGCTGAACCACCTCGACTGGCTCTTTTCCACGACAAAGGAGCGGCGGGTCTACTCCGAGTCCCTCACGGATGACTGAACTTCTCACCCTATCTCTGAGGGAGATGCCAGCCGCCCTCCTGAGGAAACCCATTTCGGCCCCTTGTACCCGCGATCTAACTCTTTCGGTCATGACCCAGTCCACATGACCGTAGGTGAGGGTAGCATGCAATTTGGTTCAAGTGAAGAGCTGCGATGCGCCGAGAAAACAGTTTCCTTAAGAATCCAGCGTTCAAGGTTCCACATGGAACCTGGATCCGTTTTTTCAGTCGAATAGTTTAGCCTCGCTGGCTCGAGGGAAGGCAGCCTCTTTAGTCCCTGACTAAAATATATACGTACACAACTAAACTTCAACTTTACCTCAATGGTCAATGGTACAGACCTCAATTACAACATGTGGTTTCAGTGTCTCGCTCAAGGACACTTCCCCATGTTGGATCGGGGGACGAACCAACAACTTCTGGTTAAAGCCGACCAGCAGCCGCTGTTGGACAGCCTCGGTTCTTGTTTTATTGAAATGTATAAAAGATTTAGAGGGAAAGTTCTGATACATTTTGTATAGCTTCAACACTGTGATGAACTTTATGTTGTTTTCCCTTCACATTCATCCTCTGTGTTGTCCCCGTTTCTGATTGGTTGGTTGAATCACATGTCAGGTGCTGCTTTAATCCCACACAGTAAAACATTCATATCAGAGACAAAGCCTGCAGTCGTAGTTTGAGCGTCATTTAGCAGAGATAATAAAGTCGAGCTGCAGGGTGTTTGTAAAAAAAGGCAAAGAATCCTTCAGAATAAAGCTCCGGGCTAACGAAGGGTTTGTTTACTTCTCATTCCTCTGGTGGGTCGCTTCTCTCTGCTTCCCTTCTGGTTCCTTCTCTTCCATCCTTTCCTTACCTTGTACTTCATTTGTTCTTGTAATGTTTCTGACCTTTTAGTTTTCAGCTGGAGGCTTTAACAGACTCAGACGTCGCACTGAGGGGGGGGGGGGGGGGGGGGGGGGGGGGATAAACCTACTAAATTCATATTCAGTTTGGGTTTTTCCACCAAAATGAGACGTTTGCCTTTTCAAATAAAAACAGACATCTTCACTTACAAAGTGACTTGTGCCCAGAATTTGAAAAAATTGGATTAATGTTCCAGCCGCTCGGTGGTGACACGAGCTCTTCTGTGGTTGGGAGATATTTACTGATGAACGTGAGCTAATGACTCCTTCAAAGTGACTGATAGCGCAGGTGGGAATCATTCACCGAGGTTTTCAGCAGCAGCTGAAGGACACCGACGCTGCTGAATTGTTAAATGCATCACTACAATATTTATGCACTTGACTTGATGTTTAATCCTCGCCGGAGTTGAAAGTGACCTGATGATTTATTTCATGCTCTTTTGATTTTCAGGTCGCTGTATGAGCGCTGTGCAGTACGGCGGTAAGCTAACCAGTCAACGGTTCGTATGATATCTTACCAAAAGTTATCCTTATTTTTCGTGGGTTTTCCTACAAAAGCCTGCAACACGTGTGAACTTCTGCTCGTTATGTGCATACGGTATTTTCAAAATAAACTCCCGTCTTCACAGGAAATATGTTTCTTAGGTTTTACGCAAAAAAACGACTTAGTTAGGTTTAGGAAAAGATCGTAAAATACTTCGTTAGGTTTAGGAAAAGATTGTAAAATACTTTGTTAGGTTAAGGAAAAGATCGTAAAATACTTCGTTAGGTTTAGGAAAAGATCGTAAAATACTTTGTTAGGTTAAGGAAAAGATCGTAAAATACTTTGTTAGGTTAAGGAAAAGATCGTAAAATACTTTGTTAGGTTAAGGAAAAGATCGTAAAATACTGTGTTAGGTTAAGGAAAAGATCGTAAAATACTGTGTTAGGTTAAGGAAAAGATGGTAAAATACTGTGTTAGGTTAAGGAAAAGATGGTAAAATACTGTGTTAGGTTAAGGAAAAGATGGTAAAATACTGTGTTAGGTTAAGGAAAAGATGGTAAAATACTGTGTTAGGTTAAGGAAAAGATGGTAAAATACTGTGTTAGGTTTAGGCAACAAACCCACACTGTCTTTTCATTTCACATGAGGAACAGCGGTCGTCTGGAGGAAAGATCGCGGTTTCTTCCACCTCTGTGGTCTTGATACTTCACATGATGGGTATCCAAGAAAGTAATCTATTGGTATCACTTTAAGGGTACTGGTTTTAATACTGGTGTCATAATTTATTAAAGAAATTTCCCTTAGGGACAAACACTTATATATTATCTTATCTTTTCTAACTGTAGATTCTTAATGTTGTTGAATTTGAGATAAGTTTGGACTTTCAGACCGATTTAATCAATGACAACCTTCTCATCTTTGTTTTTCTGAACACTTTGAATCTACTTTGAGTCTACGGTTTCTCTGCAGTGGAAACTTGTCCGGATGCCTTTTGACACCACAGATTGACTGCTGTTTGTTTCTCTTCTGGCATCAGCTTCTCTGAACACTAATTGCCATTTGGGAATTATTGACCTGTGAGCCGGCACGGCAGCTCGGCCGGAGACCGGCAACAACAACGCAAAAGTTGCTCTAATTACAGTCACCGCCTGATCTCATGTGGGTCGCTTCTCAGCATGACGGAGATTAATCTGCTTGTTAGACTTATGTGATTGATAATTACAGCCGAGTCATTCTTGCTTTTGTGATTTGATTGCTGCTTGTGTGAAGTGCTGGTTCATAATTGCTGGAGTTTTGTTTTTGAAGAACAGCAATGACAAGGTCCCCGAAACACTTCACATTTTGTACCACATGTTTTTGTAAATAGGATTCACAGGTTCGCTCCTTTGGCTGTTTTTAAACTGTGTTCAGGTATACAGGTTTTGTTCCTGTGTCGGGTAAATAGAGAGATTGTCGGGTCTCCCCAGTGATGTAATTGGAGTGCAGTTTGTGTACCGATCCCCTCCAAACGTGCCTCTAAGGATTCAAACCATCCTCTGCAGGACAAACGGTAGCAGCATTTACCTGCTGGCGGTATCCACCATCACCTGAGTCCTCGGATGATAGAAGCACTTCAACACAGTCCTTTTCATTTCACAGCGACTGAATAGTGAACCTTGAAAATGCGTTTGTACCCGAGCGTGTCGGAGTTGAACAGAATTAGATTTTCCATCACCTGGAGAGAGAAATGCAGCTGAAAGGAAACATTCACGTTCCTGATGGCAGCCAAAAAAAAAAATCATTTTGGGTTGAAATCAAACAAACAGACATTCTGACTTTTGATTGGTCTTTTTCTTTCTAGCAAAGCGACTTCTTCAACAACTCAAAAAACAGCAAAACATTTTTACCTCAATTCTCCTGTTTTAAAAATTGAGTCAAACCAACAACCTTCATGTAAAATATCTACTTCAGTTAGTGAGTTATTACATTAAATGTCCATTCAAAACTGAATTGAGAAAACCTTAGATTAAAAAGATTATTGAAGACAAACCACTGCCCCAAATACTCCCAGAATCACCAAATGTGGATTAATCCGCTGCTGAAAATAGTTCTTCTGTTTGTTTTATAAAACAGTGATCAGCTAATATTTACATCTTCTCTCAGAACCAATGGAGCCCAGAGCCACAGGAACAACTTAAAGTATCTTTTTAGGGGATTAGTTGACATTAAGAAACACAAACTTGGGTGTGAAATGTTTACATCTTTACTACTTCAGGAGTAGATTGTGAGACTGGAGTCTCTATGTTCCTCCTTGCAGCTGATTTCAGTTTTTCACTCATCAGACATGAAATGAAGTGTGTGTTTCACTGTGTGTGTGTGTGTGTGTGTGTGTGTGTGTGTGTGTGTGTGTGGAGCAGTCAGCTGCTATTAATAGAGGAGTAAAAGGTGGGCCATTAGACATCACCAGGCCACCCGGTTGCCATGGTAGCTTGCCTGTAAGTGCCCACCGGTTTTGCCCGAAGCCCCCGCGTGATAAAAGCAACAGGGATTTGAACTCGTGGCCATCAGGGCTGAGGGAAAAACCTTATCTGCTGTGAGAAGAGAGCTGAACTTTTACTTTCACTGTTAAGTCCCTGTTTTTATTAGAGCTAATCTCCCCCTGCGGGGCCACAACGACGACGTAAGTAAGAGGTGCCGATAGCAGAGCGGCGCTCGGGCCTCGCCATTAATCACGAAGGGAAGTCACGGAGACGCTCCCTGATCCAGTGTTCTTTCGAGTGCATTTGCGCTTACAAGTGATCCAACCCGGGATGGAAACAAGTACGAGGAGGTAAGTAGAAGAAGAAGAAGAAAAGGAAACGAGGAGTGAGCGAGCGGCGGCAACAAAGGGAAGCCTCGCGGGGCTTGTAAAAAGACAAACAAAGCAAAGAGATAGTGTGAGAGGAATCAAGATGGCAAACAGAGACAGCAGTAGGAGGTGAGAAGACAAAACAAAAGGAGAAACACAAGGGGGAGAGCAAGACAAAAACAACAAAACCAAGGAGTAACGAGTGAGGGAGGAGCAGAGGAAGAGTGTGTGCTTGTATTCGCTAACACGTTCCAACAGGAGACAGAGAGGGTGATTAATATGGGCAATGTGTTTATGTGTGTTTCCACTCATGGAGAAAATAGGATTCTGGGTGAATAATGACATTTCTCCCAGGAGCTTTAGAGTAATATTTGCATCCAGATAAGTTTTTCTGACAATTTTCATAACATGTGGAAACCGCCAACCACGGCCATTTCCTGGCAGTGATTGGCCAGCTGTGTGGAGGTGACAACCTAGACGGGTTAAGTCTTCTATGTTAACTATGGAGTTCAACCATATGACCATTTTTCAAGAGATTGTGTGAAAGTGTGCTATGTTTTCGCCATTTGTACAATTATTGTGTCTCAATCCTCTGTATGAGGAGCCACAAGTTAGTCTCATGTCTTTGCTATAAAGTCCTAATCAAGACCCAACTCAAGTTTTAAGGTCAAGACCAACAACTCCTAATCAAGTCCAGACCATCTAGTTACAATACAGTTTTAAGTCCAGACCAACAAGTTTCAAGGAGCTCCAATCAAACTCCAAGTCCAGACCAACAAGTTCCATGTCCAGACCAGCAGGCCCCAATCAAGATCTAAGTCAAGACCTAAAAGTTCTAAGTCAAGGCCAACAAGTCCAATGACATTCCAAGTCAAGACAAATGAAATACAATCAAGTTTCAAGTGAAGACGAACACGTATCAAGTCAGACCAGCAAGTCCAAATCAAGTTCTAAGTCAAAACCAACATGTTCAAAGTCCAGACCAACAAGCTCCATGTCCAGATCAGCAGGTCCCCATCAAGATCTAAGTCGAGGCCAATGAGTTCAAATTAAGTTCTAAACCACGGCCATCCAGTTCCTAATAAGTGAACGTCTGTTAAACACATTTAATCACAGTTCTTCCAAGAATTGTCGAGATATTTCAGTCAGGAACATAAAGTGGAGCACTGACCAGTAGACCAACACTGGTATTGGTGGTCAACACAAACGTTCAAACTGGAGGGTCAAAGGATCAAATCCAGGCTGTGTTAGACTCTATGCAGGTCTTCCCTGTGAGTCCTCCTATTATCAGGAACAACTAATCTTACTTCGACTATAGTCCGTCTAGCTTAAATGTCTAACTAACGGACATTGTGGATGGGTTCAAACCCGCGTCAGAGTGACGGTACTCACCCATCCGGACGGCAGAGAGGATGTTGGCCCGGCTGAAGGAGAGCGGGTGCCATGGTCAGCAGCAGGACGGCGACGTAAATCGACAGCAGCAGTGCTGGCAGAGCCGGCATCTTCCACTGCTCCTCATGGAGAATGGTCTGCTGGCTGCCTGTACCGCCACCTGCAGGACAGGAGGAGTCATTACGTCTTCAATCAAAAGCATATAATAGACAGTATATCATAATATCCCGCATTTCAGATGTTAAGTTCTGGTTTTAATTGATTGAATTTAACAGCTGACACGTTTTAACAGGTTCAAACCTCACCGCTGACAGTCAACATGCAGCTGCTCCAAAAACACACAACCAGGCGGCAACTGGCATTCTCTCTAGTGTCCACCAGGGGGCGACTCCTCTGGTTGTATAGAAGTCTAGTCTAAAATGACTCTACTTCTCTCTAGATTTATTCCCTCAGTAAACATTGTAAACAATGAGTTCCAAATTGATAACTTCTGTTCATTGGTTGCAAAAAACAACAACATGGTGACAGCCAAACCGTATCAGTTTACTAAGCGGAGAACCTCCCAAAGATATGAATATGTGACATATAAATCCTTGAATCTCTTATTAAATCAGAAGCTGTTAGAACACGTTACAATGTGAACGGGAGCGGGACTGAACGGAGGTTTAACAGAGACTCTGCAGAGGAACAACGTCGACTGCGATCGACTGTTTTGACGACAAAGAAGAAGAGATTTAACAGTTTGTTTTTCCTCTGTTGTTCAGGTGCTTCAGGATTAGTGTGGATGAAGTCTGAGGAGGAAAGCAAGGAGAAAGAGAAGAGCACGAGGAGATTAGAGACAAAGGACAGAGGGAAGCAAAATGTGGAAAAAGAGTGAGGAAGGGAGAGAAAATGTATGAGACGGGAGAAGGACGAGAGAGCCAGACAGAAAGAAAAGAGATGGAGAGACTCTCACATGTTGCAGAGGGAGATAGATTTAAAATGGCTGAGTGAGGGAGCATGACGAAACGAGTCCAAATCTTCAAAGTAGATTAGAGAGACTGAAGCGAGATTTTTTCATTAGCGTGTGTGTGTGTGTGTGTGTGTGTGTGTGTGTGTGTGTTGTGTGTGTGTGTGTGTGTGTGTGTGTTTTGCATGTTTCCCAGAACACAAGGAGCACTAGAGCCTATACGACCAGCATCCAACACTGTTCAATCCCATCATGCCACTGCTTCATCTCTCCGTCTCTGCACAGTTGAGTCACGTTCCTCTGATCAACACGTTCTGCCTTTGTTTAACCTGTCCCTCGCTAAATGTTTGTCACCAGTGAGGCCGTCCCGCATGACTTCAAACCAGGAACCCCAAATGGAATTTAAATTGTCTGGAGTCGATCGGAGCGAGCTCGATAGCAGAGAGATGGAGAGTGGAAGATAAAGGCCTCCGATGAAAAAAGGGAGGGGGGGCGATGATGATGATGATGATGTAACTGTTTTTAACAAACTGAATGTTTTCTCTTCCCAGAGTCTAAGTGTGGAAACTGATAGTTGGTTTAAAACAAAAGTCTCTCTGTGTGAGAGAGGAAGAGATGATTTCATTACTCACAGACAAAAGGGGAAAGTAGCTCCAGCACCAAATGTTGTCTAAAAAGCCTAAATAAAGAAGACTAAAGCTTATTTTATTTCTATGTTTTACTCGTTTTTTCCACCTTAAACCTTTGAGCTCCTTCTTCGCCCTTCAAGTCTGAAAACTGAAAATAAACGTTGAATCTTTAAGAAGCCAAAAGAGACCGAACCTCCAAAACAAACCTTCAACACAACAGAGTGACTGAATGAAGAGAGAGAGAGAGAGAGAGAGAGAGAGAGAGAGAGAGAGAGAGAGAGAGAGAGAGAGAGAGAGTGTGTATGTGTGTGTGAGAGAGAGAGAGAGAGAGAGAGAGAGAGAGAGAGAGAGAGAGAACGTCAACTGAGGCAGAAGGAGACTGGAAAAGAAGCAACGAAAACATGCAAAGTGATAAAAAAAGAGAAGAAAGAATATGAAGGCAACGATGTGAGTGACAGAAAACTGGACAGAAAGAGACGTGATGGTGAGCTGAGACAGGAAATGAGAAACGGCTGCAGGCAGAAGTAAACAAACGATGACAACAATTAATTAGGGTTCCTCCTGCAGGAAGTGCGAGCTAACAGAGCCGGCCCCGCTGATACACCGGCCACCACCGGCGGCCAATCGCAGCCTCGACTCCATCGACTGCTTTCAATCAAACTCTTTTCAAACTTTTTTTTTTTTTTTTTTTTACATCGGAGGCATTGAGATGACACTCATTCGCTGCGACTCACAGCGAGTGTGGCGGAGCAGGAGGCTTCATCAGTCTGACAAGCGAAGACGGCGACGACGGAGCAAAACAAACGCTGCTGAGGACGCGTGAGACGACGATGAAGAGCGTGATGAAGAGAGTGGAGAGAAGAAGACTGAGTGGTGTTTTGTTCGTTGGTGCAGAAACACAACAACAAAGCAGGGATCCCCCGAGTCGTAGCGGGGGTTTGTTAAAACTCGCCCCCATCGGGCAAATGGGTCAGAAATCTACTCAGAAGGAGTCCGGTGGGTGTGAAGAACGTGAGATAACGGCTTCATCCGGCTGACGTGTTTCTGCTGCATCGCTAGCTCTATTCAACGGCACCAGACTCCATTGACAAAAACAGAGGTTTGACCTCACAGAGCATGGGACTCTACACCAGTGGTTCTCAACCGGTCTGGCTGCGGGGACCCACCATCACCCTTTAATGACAAGCTGTGACCCAAATGTGTAACTTCTCAAATGTCTTTAGTGAAAAGATGGTGCAAATCCATCTCTCATTAGTCGGTGTCGTACTCGCGTTTCGCTCAATTAGCATGAAAACAAACCTTGTGGTGTTCTTCTATACTGTGACATGAGTGTCTATTAGCATCACAAGGCATTAACGCCAAATACTGTTAAGGAGTGTGAATAACTCCGCTACATTAAAAATCCCCTTCAAAATAAAAGCACAGGATTTTTTATTTTTTTTTATTCAGGCAAAGGTCCGTGACCCACTGAAAACGGGTCCCAGTTGAGAATCACTGCTCATAACCAGCCCAGTTTCATGGCAGTTAGTGAACATGTCACAAAATGCAATCGATGCGCGGAAATTGCATCGATATCCAACAAAATGATTTAGTATGTTATCCACTTAATCACGAAGAGTATACAGAGTGAAAAAAGAAGCATTCTGAATGTTCTTTGATGTTTGATTACATTTTATTAATTAACTTAACATTGCAGTTACGATGAACTATTCCTAAAAAGTAACCTGTCTGCCTTAAAAAGACAAGTTAATTCAACAAGCTGCTCAGTTGAGCCAACTTGGATTATTATGTTTGCCTAACTTAAATGTATAAATTGATTCAACTTTAAACTACTTTTATTTTCATGTTTGTATAACTCAAGAAATCAATACAAGTTTGTTGCTTCAACTAGGATTAATGTTTATTCAACTTGAAATGTCGTGTTGGTATCACTAAACAACTTGTTGATTAAACTTAAAGTATAAAGTTGATGGAACTTTTTTTATTTTCTTCGTTACCTCAACTATGTATTCTAAGTTAAATGAACTAAAGCTCTTATCTTTGTCTAACTTAACATTTCAAGGCAGCCGGGTTACAAATTATTTGAAGTTAAACAAGCGTGTTCATTTTTACAGCGATGGTTCCAACAAACTGCGATCTTTCAGCGAGGAGACCGACGTTCGTTCTAAGTAGTGTTGTATAAGAGACTGCATCCATGTAACGAGCAGAGATGAACACGTGTTGCTGGATTTCGTAGGAAAACGCATGAAAAAAAAGAAGATCCGTTGCTCTGATTTACATTAAACAGCCACGAGGCGATTCCAGTAAGACTACAAATGGACCGGCACAAAAAAACCAGCAAGAGACGCTTTTAACCAACTCATGGTGCCGACATACCGCTGACATCAGTGACGAATGACAGCTGTCATTTCAGCTAAAAACGAGAAGCTGGTTTTGTCTTCTTCTTGAAATCTGGGCTTTCAACATGTCTTAAATTCGGAGGTGTGTCTGCACTGTGAACTGTGCTACTTCAGTTCTCTTGACAGGTTCATGTCTGTGTGTTTGGTGTGTGAAGGCACCAGTTTATCAAATACTTCATGGAGATGAGGGGAGGTAAAGCGGGGTGCATGGATGGAAGCAGCAGACCTACCAAAACATGAAACGGTGAAATCATAAAAAAGTGGAACATCAGTGTTGCTTTTTGAGCATCACTGCGCTACATAAACACCACACACTTTGTGCTTTCGGCTCCCACTGTTCTACCAGTCAACAGAAAATCCCTGAAGAAGAAAACGGCTTTAGAGATTTAGCTCAGCGGGACAAAAAGCATCTCCAGCCTTTCAAACCCCAACTGAAGCCGCTTTCGGTCAACATGAATGCATCTCTCAACACAAAAGGTTAGAAAACACGCCTCTTAATCTTCAAAAACCCCAAAACTCTCCCGCCTCCGTCTGCAGCGTCGCCATCACAGCGGCGCCTTAAAGGTCACGTCGTAAATTTGACTTCCCTGCTGCACGCCTGACCTGCTTTTAGCTCTCCTCGTTCAGATAAAAACATCACAGCTGGCCGTGAGCTTTTCACATGTGGACGATCGCATCACTCCCACCTCGTTTCAGGATGCAGCCAACGGGAGAAAAAGGCTCCCGCCCAACAACAGAGGAGCGCTCCGGATAAAGCACTCTGTCTGCCGGGTAATGGCCCTTAATGCTCACCTAAATATAGGATATTAGCTTTTTCTCCCTTCAGGGGATAAGGAGATTTTGTTTTGCAGCGGCGGCATCATGAATCGCAGAGTGTTGCTGACTCAAACCATTATAATGACTTGGTAATCCGCTCGTTTAGCCGCCGACACGCGACACATTTCTGCCTCCGAAAACCGCAGGCGGGGAGGGGGGGGGGGTAGAGGTTCGATTCCTGCACGTGACGCCGGTCTGCTATTTAAATAACGGCGCCCTGCAGTTAAGACGGCAGGAAACAACACGGCGTGAAACCAGAGGGAAGACTGAATCCAACAACAGAAAGTCGTTTTTCTATCCAAACTTTTCATCTGTTTTCATTTGACCAGCAGAGAACGTGTCTTTGGCCCGAAGCCGAATCTTCCACCAAAATAATGAGAGACGTTCACTGATTCATTCATCACATATGCTAACCGTTAATGGACTGTCTGGGTTAAGGTGATCTTATATGGATTTATTCAGATTTTAAGAAAGATTTTGAAACTTTGCACTGAATTTTTTGAGGCCGTTTTCATTCAAATTCAAGTTCAAATTGTCTGTTTTCTTTGTGTTGCTCAGGTTGAAAATAATGCCAATAAGAAGAGACTCGTAAGAGAACTGACTGGATGAGCTTGTATGCAAACGTCTCCTCAACAGGATGCAGACAGAGACGGAGGAGACAAACTAAATGTTAATATGTGAGGGAAGTGCAGCAGTGCAAGGAAAAGAGAAGTAACGAGCAGACGGGGGGTTGATGGGAATAAGAACAATGAAGAGTTCAGTTTCCTGCCTCGCGACGGTATTTATCCATTTCTGGGAGAAAAGAAAGAGAACATTATCGAAAGCTTATCGCTCAGCGGCAGGAGAAACGCAGAGGAATCCGTCTTGGTGGCACCGGCGCTGAGACACTTATCGACAACCTAAAGAGTTTCACGGCACATTATTCACCAGATAAGTTGGAAATAGCAGTGGGAGGTATCGACGGAGGAGCGAGAGAAAAACAAGGGAAGAAAGGGGAACAATGTCCTCAGATGTTAAACTGAAAGCTTTACCACCGTTATTTTGTCTCTAAGTTTTCATCCATTTAAACGGACCTCTACAGGCTCATTTAGACAGGAATAACTCCTCTACAACATCATTTAGACAGGAATAACTCCTCTACAACATCATTTAGACAGGAATAACTCCTCTACAGGCTCATTTAGACAGGAATAACTCTTCTACAGCCTCATTTAGACAGGAATAACTCCTCTACAGTCTCATTTAGACAGGAATAACTCTTCTACAGCCTCATTTAGACAGGAATAACTCATCTACAGGCTCATTTAGACAGGAATAACTCCTCTACAACATCATTTAGACAGGAATAACTCCTCTACAACATCATTTAGACAGGAATAACTCCTCTACAGGCTCATTTAGACAGGAATAACTCTTCTACAGCCTCATTTAGACAGGAATAACTCCTCTACAGTCTCATTTAGACAGGAATAACTCTTCTACAGCCTCATTTAGACAGGAATAACTCCTCTACAGGCTCATTTAGACAGGAATAACTCTTCTACAGGCTCATTTAGACAGGAATAACTCCTCTACAGGCTCATTTAGACAGGAATAACTCCTCTACAGGCTCATTTAGACAGGAATAACTCCTCTACAGGCTCATTTAGACAGGAATAACTCCTCTACAACATCATTTAGACAGGAATAACTCCTCTACAGGCTCATTTAGACATGAATAACTCCTCTACAACATCATTTAGACAGGAATAACTCCTATACAGCCTCATTTAGACAGGAATAACTCCTCTACAGGCTCATTTAGACATGAATAACTCCTCTACAACATCATTTAGACAGGAATAACTCCTCTACAGGCTCATTTAGACATGAATAACTCCTCTACAACATCATTTAGACAGGAATAACTCCTCTACAGCCTCATTTAGACAGGAATAACTCCTCTACAGGCTCATTTAGACAGGAATAACTCTTCTACAGCCTCATTTAGACAGGAATAACTCCTCTACAGGCTCATTTAGACAGGAATAACTCCTCTACAGCCTCATTTAGACAGGAATAACTCCTCTACAGCCTCATTTAGAGAGGAATAACTCCTCTACAACATCATTTAGACAGGAATAACTCCTCTACAGGCTCATTTAGACATGAATAACTCCTCTACAACATCATTTAGACAGGAATAACTCCTCTACAGCCTCATTTAGACAGGAATAACTCCTCTACAGGCTCATTTAGACAGGAATAACTCCTCTACAGCCTCATTTAGACAGGAATAACTCCTCTACAGCCTCATTTAGACAGGAATAACTCTTCTACAGCCTCATTTAGACATGAATAACTCATCTACAGGCTCATTTAGACAGGAATAACTCTTCTACAGCCTCATTTAGACAGGAATAACTCCTCTACAGCCTCATTTAGACAGGAATAACTCTTCTACAGCCTCATTTAGACATGAATAACTCCTCTACAGGCTCATTTAGACAGGAATAACTCTTCTACAGCCTCATTTAGACAGGAATAACTCTTCTACAGCCTCATTTAGACAGGAATAACTCCTCTACAGCCTCATTTAGACAGGAATAACTCCTCTACAGCCTCATTTAGACAGGAATAACTCCTCTACAGCCTCATTTAGACAAGAATAACTCTTCTACAGCCTCATTTAGACAGGAATAACTCCTCTACAGCCTCATTTAGACAGGAATAACTCTTCTACAGCCTCATTTAGACAGGAATAACTCCTCTACAGCCTCATTTAGACAGGAATAACTCCTCTACAGCCTCATTTAGAGAGGAATAACTCTTCTACAGCCTCTTTTAGACAGGAATAACTCCTCTGTAATCTATCTCCCTGCATTTATGTCTTTATGAACATGGACACTCAGCAGGACGAAGCCAACAGTGTAGCAGAGCTGACGGGAGGTAGAGACACTGTTCACCCTGTTTACATCTTCATTATTGTGAATACTAGTGTAGTCAATCACTGCTGGAGGTAGATTTAGACACTATCAAATATATTAATCTATGGAATCAGTATATCAGAACTAGTGTTAATGTGGTATAATTTAAGTGATTCAACATATAACCTATTTGATTCAATGTATAACTTCTACATACATTTATATATATAGATATATATACTGTATGTACCGTGTGACGTATACTTCCCGAGGATATCGGATACCATCGTCTCTGATGTCTTTCCAGAATAAACTTCCTTAAATGCACTTAGAGATCATAAAAAGGAGCCTTCAGAAGTTGCTTGAGAATCTTCATGTTTTAAGAGTTTTGTTAGTATCACAGTGGTCCAGTTATATTCGTCTGTACGTCCATAAGCACTCTGCAAAAGGCCTTCCAACAGCAAATTTGGCTCATTTTAAATTGCTTTTTTGGTCTATTTTGGTCTGCTGATATCTTCATATAAATCTGTGTGTCGTCTGCATAATGATGATAAGATGTTTAGTTGATTTTCATAACCTTCTTACTAGAATACGATCAAGTATAATAGTGGTCTGAAACAATATCCTGTCTGAAATAAAGGTGATCTTTGTAATAAAAGTTGCATAATGAATGTCATGTCCATTATTGAAGAACTTATATTTGTCTACAACCAGAATAGAAGACAGAGAGCTTTCAAATGTCAAGGGCACTCGTTTCACCTCTGCAGGAGATAAATGCTGACTTGACATTCGTTCTCAGTAACTTTGTGTACGTTCACAAAGTGAAACTCATTCTGTCCAACGTCATATCCAGAAATCTGCAGTCGTCACCGGGAATCAAACTCACTGAGGAGACTCACTTCATAAATCAAGTGAAATAAAGGAGATAAACCTGCTGACATTTCTGAGATCTTTGACTGAGGTCTACAAAAAACAAAATGTTCAATCACTAAGTCCCTCCAACTTAAGATCTTTGACTCAAATCTCCATGTTCTTCAATCTTTACTTCATTTCCTTTCAAGTTCCGTCCCATTGAGGGAACCTGATGGCCTGACAGTGTGTCACATAATATTTTGAACCTCGTTTTTTGGGGTGTTTTAACGGCTGCATTCCATCCAGCAATCAGATATTGTAGGTTTTTAATGCTGTTGTTTTTATTGTGCGTCATGCATTCGGTATCTTTGAAAACTGATTTAACCAAATTTGAAACAAGACAACTAATAGAAGAAACATACAGATAGTTACCGTAAATTAAAATTGTTTTACGCACAATGTTTTTGTTCATTTCTTGCCGAGGATACAGGATGAGGACAGAGGAGGCTGAAGGATGAGGACAGAGGAGGCTGAAGGATGAGGACAGAGGAGACGGATGAATGGGTGATGCAGCTGCAGCTCTGTGAAGGTGACAGATTGACCCCTGGGTCTCCTCTGCACCCGGGAGAGTCGAACCGCCAGGGTGAGAGAAAAAATAACAAACCCCACTGTCAGCACATATAGAGGAGGAAGAGGAGGAAGAGGGAGAGGAGGAGGTGGAGGGGAGCATGGTAGAAAAGAGGGTTAATGTCAATTAGAGTGGGGGAGGGGAGATATGGAGAGAGGTGAGGGTGGATTTATTGTGTGAGAGAGGGGGGAGAGGTGAGGAGGAAACGGGAAGGGAGAGGATAGGAGGAAACGAGAGAGGAAAGGAGAGGAGGAAACAAGAGAGAAGAGGAGAGGAGGAAACAAGAGAGGAGAGGTGAAGAGGAAATTAGTGTGAATAGGAAAGAAACGTGATACAAGAGAAGGAAACAGGAGAGGAGAGAAGAGGAGGAAACAAGAGAAGAGAGGAAAGGAGAGGAGGAAACAAGAGAGGAGACAAGCTGAGGAAACAAGAGAAGAGAGGAAAGGAGAGGAGGTAACAAGAGAAGAGAGTAAACTAGAGGAGGAAACAAGACAAGAGAGGAGAAGAGGAAACAAGAGGAGGATTCGTTGACTGTAAAAGAAGAAAAGCGGTGACGGAGGGAAAATGAATGAATCACTGAAATGAAAATGTATTCCATTTCATCTTTTATGACACAGCAGCTCGGAGCAGATATTAAACTATCTGAGCATAACATTTAATAACTAGAGAGATGAGCTTCAAACCACAAGGACTGTTGAACAAAAGCCAAAGTCTTAAAACATATAACTCTGCTTTATGACGCCGCGGCTCTACTTCCTATGGTCTGACCGTCTGACTTTGGTCGCAATGACGCCAGATTAGAAGGACTCTGATGGTGCAGCGTTATTAGAATAAAAATGAACCGTGATGTCATTTTAATATCCTTTAACAGACCGAAGGACCACATATGCCTGAGACAAACATGTATTCATGTGCATCAATACATATATTAATAAAGCATTGGCAGTTTTATTTCTGCACGGTATATATTGTCGTATCTCCATATTTAGTCATTTTTGTTTTGCTTCATTAATTAACGCTATTGGTCAAATATTCAGCATTAAAATATCAATAGTATAAAGTCTCCATTAAAGTATCAACAACACAACAATTAGGAAACTTGACTTGATCTCATTATTTGGGTTTAAAATAGATGACCTCACTACACGGTTTGGATGACATCATTTATCTCCAGTGTTTTCTGACAAAAGTCTACGATCTTTTCAAAATAAGCTTCGGTCCTCACGGGGGGGGGGGGGGGGGGGGGACTATTTTCAGCGGCGGATTAATCCACCTCTGATCAAATAAACTACGGTATGTTGACGGTGGAATAACAGTGGAGCTCCTCTTGCTGTTGGATTGATTCCCTGTTTTTCTTTGTCACAAACATAAAACTGATCAGAGTTTGAATTTCACAGTCTCGTCTCTGAACGGATTTCACTTTGGAATTAAATTCTTACATAATTCTGTCTTGCTCAATCTCAAAGAGAGAGAGAGCGAGAGAGAGAGAGAGAGAGAGAGAGAGAAGGAGAAACAACAAGAGACTCAGATAAGCAGATCTCAGCTCTCTGGTTTCATTCTGTGGAGAGCTGCTCCAAAGTCAAAGACTGACCTTCAGCAAACAATGCGGAGAGAGGCTGATGGAGTGATGCAGAGAGAGAGAGAGAGAGAGAGAGAGAGAGAGAGGACGGGAAAGACAATGGAGGAAGAGCAGCGAGCGATCCGGCGACGATAGCGCTTCATCCTCTCGATACGGACAGCAGAGAACGTGAGCTCTAAAGCCGGTGTTATCACCACAGCCGCTGAGTGTTTGTGGTTCATCCTCTGGAGAAACTCAGCGAGCACGCAGAGAGAAAACGAAGCGTACATTGTTTCAACTATTTGTTCTTCAGAGACTGCAGATACAAACCACAACCGAATGAAACGCCGCGTTACAAACACTGCCTTCACGTGCACATGCAGAGGAAGGTAGGATCGATGTATTAATAATAAACCAAAGCTCTGTAATGTGAAAAGAACTGCTCACAATGAAGACCGAGTCTGCAGCTTCAGGGCCAAATCAGAGAGCCGGATCACGGACCTCAGAGGATAAACAGGCAGGTCGGGAAATAGTCACCAAATGTAATCTATTGGCTTCATGTACAGAAACACCAATTGTCAGGATTTTCGTGTCGTTCAAAACAACTTTTTTTTTCCGGGATGACATTATGTTAAAAATGTAGGTTCAGGCAACACAACGAATAGTTAGCTTTAGTCAACAACACCAACAGTTAGGTTTAAGCAACAAAACCAACAGTTAGCTTTAGACAACAAAACCAACAGTTAGCTTTAGACAACAAAACCAACAGTTAGCTTTAGTCAACAACACCAACAGTTAGGTTTAAGCAACAAAACCAACAGTTAGCTTTAGACAACAAAACCAACAGTTAGCTTTAGACAACAAAACCAACAGTTAGCTTTAGTCAACAACACCAACAGTTAGGTTTAAGCAACAAAACCAACAGTTAGCTTTAGACAACAACACCAACAGTTAGCTTTAGACAACAAAACCAACAGTTAGCTTTAGACAACAAAACCAACAGTTAGGTTTAAGCAACAAAACC
>NW_027176275.1:431583-471345 GCF_023349555.1 Cebidichthys violaceus | reverse complement strand
GCAAACTGCAACAGGTTATTTTGGGGAATGACCAAAGTATAGCGTGACGGTTTATTAAATGTTTCGATTTTTTTTTTTTTTCCCACGTTGTGAGACCTAAATCACGACCCAGTCGTTCAGTTTAGGTTTTACACCATGCCTGCCGATTGTTAATCTGCATAATGTTATCAGGTAATTCTGATGTATAATTGTAATTAATTAACAGGCACAAACACACAACACATGAGGTAAATGGTGGGGGTGGGGGGGGGGGGGGGGGGGGGGGGGGGGTGTTCAGGGCTGCTACACATTTGTAATTAATTGCTTTATAATTGTCTTTCTTTATGTTAAGTAACACCAGGTGGGAGCCGGTGGTCTGGTTCTAGTTTGGGGAAGTCTGATGAGAAGAGAAGGGGGGGGGGGTCTCCTTAATCACATCCTGTCCGATCGTAAAAATGGAATCCAGGAAAGTGTTTTATTGAAGACGTTATACCTCTTAAGAGACTTTGTTTTTTTTTTAATTAGCTATAATTAATACAAGATATGTAATGAGGAAGACCTATAATTACCAAGCCCAATTAAAAGCCACTTAGGGCGGGATGAAAGTGTCCTTCGGAGGGGCTCGGCGTTGCTGGATCGACCTGTGGAAGATATCTCCGTATGCTAAATACTGTGAAAAAACAACATCGTATTATTATTAGGTCTGCATGTACGCATCAGTGTGTGTGTGTGTGTGTGTGTGTGTGTGTGTGTGTCATGGAAACAAAACGGTGGAAAGTGTTCGCAGCAGAAGAGCAGAAAAAAAAATATCAATTCATACTGGGAGGAGGTGAGTGTGATGTTCGGTAGCTGCTCCCTGTCACGCAGTTTGAACCGGGGGGGGGGTCCTCGAGTGAAGAGGGAGCGTCTTTAAAACCTTTTTTGCACTTAGAGAGCAACGGGACGGACGGATGCATGGATGAATGGGCAGCGGGTAGCAATAAAACAAATTGCAGTGTCAACCCGACAACTAACAGAGTTACAACAGCGGGGCCCACGGAGGGACTCGCTCAGTGTGCATCGAGTCCCACGAGGCTGCTGCTGCTGCTCCTCCTGGTAGTCTCTCCAGAGGTTACGCAATGCTGCAGCCTGCTGCTGGTTGTGTGAGAGGAGGAGGAAAGAAGGGGATGAGCGCTCTGCTTCCACACAGCAGATGTTGGGGAGGGAGGGGGGGGGGGGACGACGACACTGAAGTACCAGTGAGGCAAAGACAAAGAATCTAATGATTGATAGAGCCTCGGAGAGCAGAGAGCTTCTGCTGCTGTTTAAATTTCCCATGTGTATATCATGGTAGTGTGTGTGTGTGTGTGTAATGACACAGAGAGGCAGACAGATAAAGCCTCAACACTGAAGAAGACCGGTACACAAATATTGTGAACTTTGAAGTAAACTTGCGTATTTTCTTATATATATATATATATATATATATAGATTTAGCTTCATTTTGTCTCTGCGCGTCAATAATTTGCGCCTGCAACACGAGTCCAGAACACCTACCGAGTAAAGAACAGCAACTCCACTTCTCGTGACCGGCTCTGGTCTATTTATAGCACACGTGTCGTTAATTTGTCAAAATTACACCTTTTAACGGTGATTCAGTCTTCTGTCGTCGAGTGTCGCATCGCACAGATCAAAGTGTGGAGATGTATATCTTCTGTCTACTCTCCTATCAAAACATACTGAGAAAATCATGCTCACAGGGGAAATATAAAGCCTCTAATGTAAATTAAAAGTGGAATAAAAAGGGTATTTGATCAAAATGAAATGCAGATTCGCATCTCCACCTTATCATCATATTCATATCACCCTCAGGTCAGCCTAAAAAAAACAAAAACATGCACGACTGGTCTGAAGCATGAGGAGGTTTGTTTGTATGCAAGTACAACACGCATGTTGCAATCTTTAAACTTCCATATCTAGAAATCTGTGTAAACATGTTCTAGGTCTAAGAAAAAGGGAAAAAAATAAGTTAATTGGGGGGGTTTGACGCAGCTTTGATGATTTGCCTGATTGCGGAAGGAAACGACAGACATGGGTCGATGCACACACGCACACGCACACACACACACACACACACACACACACACACACACAGAGGAATCTCTTCCTTCCAGTGAAGGAACTGCTAATCCGTTAACCAGCCAAGTGGATGTATAAACCAGAACTGTCGTGCTCTGGCTGGGACACGCTTCTCCACAGGAAGTCTGTACACGCAGCCTTTCGGGGGGGGAAAAAAAACCTAAAAAACTAAAATAGCGAAAAGCCAGGTTTTGAAGAGAAAGGAAACATCATTAAATGAATCCCCCAGCGTACAATCACAACGCCGACTGAAGCCCCTCACTTAACCCGGAGCGACTTTTCGTACCCGCGAGCGAAAGCGGCACAGCATCGTCGTTAATTCAATGGCGTCCCCCGACTCTATCCTTTCCCAGCCTGACAAGTATCTGAGCTGCGGCCAGGCCTTGATTCACGGAGCCGAGTCTGGCCGCCGTGAACCTGGACTACGGGGTATTGTTCCCGCATTGATCGTCCATCGAGTTGGCTTTTGTGCCGGGGTCACGGAAAGGGAAATTCATTAGCGCGAACGTAATACTCTCTGTGGCATTTAGCCACACAACCGTTACCCTGACGTGTCGCGTTGGGAATTAGAAAAGCCTTTGTCGGTAACCGGAGGACGTCCACCGCTGCCTTCAGACCAGCGTTCAACACCGGAGCGTTCCTCAGAGGCCGAGGGCTCCGTTCAGACCGATCCGTGGAATTCACTTGTCGGTGTTGCGCTGGCCAGAGCCTAACGAGCTGAACTCAACGAATCAATGTCGCTAGACGACGCTGCGGGCAGCTTAGCAGCATGTGATTTACTGAAACTTAAGTAGTGGATGTTTATTCTCCGTCTCTTTAAAAAAAAAAAAAACGACCCAATCTGCAGGCGAAAAGAAGAGGAAATTTAGTAAAACAGTATTTTTTTCTTTTTACCTTGAACAAAATAAAAGAACCTTTTCGAAATGAGAAAAATGACTCTGAACAAATGGAACAAGTTTTCAATTACACAATTTATAGACTTCTAAATGTCTACCAGCAGCACCGTAAACTGAATTGATGGTGTCTCCGAGCCTCAAAGTTGCCCCGCTGCGGTCCAGGGAAAGATATTTTTTTTTTAATACTTATATCCCTCATGCTGTGAACTGTGGCACCTGTGCACATATTACACAAAAAGAAGAAGAAGTCTAGAGGATTGAAAAGATTTGTGTGGGTTAAATTCCAACACTCCAACGAATGTGTCTGGTGAACGAGAGTTTGAAAACGGCGGCGTTAAAACGTGATGCTCGGATGTTTTGCAGAAGAAAAGGCACTTTTTTTTTTATTGCCGTCTTTTAAAAAGTCTAATTCGGAAACGTTTCTTCTTTCTGTCTTCCAATTAGGAGGTCTGTGCATCTCCCAGTCTGTGAAGATACCGCGTGAACCCAGAACCGGAGAGTTCGACAAGATCATCCGCAGGCTGAGCGAGAACCCCAACGCCAGAGTGGTGATTATCTTCGCCAACGAGGACGACATCAGGTGCGTGCAGTGGATTCCTAATTGCTGTCAGTTGGTAATAGAACTTTTGACCTGAGTTTTTAAACCACCTATTGATTCTTCTCTTCACATCAATTACCTGCCGGTTTTTCCTTAAATGAAAACACACAGTGATGATAAGTTGAAGTAAAGAGTTTTCAAGATCTGCTCGATCAATTAAATCTTGTTTGGTAACGTCTCATGCCTCGTGTGCTGGCATTAAAATGTCTCCTGTGTGCATGAAGACACTCGATCGTCTGCTAACCCGCATGTTAATATGCATGAGTTATAAATGCCAAATATGGTTATATTTGGGGTGAATCCACATTTTTATTAAGGTTTCGTCACTGAAGACGTTGTCGCAGCCAAGTGAAGTCATTTTAAACACTATAACTAATCGCCTCGTGCTGACAATGGAGGAGCCCAGTGTGGTAATCAGACTAATAGCTTTGACGTCCAGTCTGCTGTCCCTGCAGGTATCTACTCTGACCACACTATACAAAAAAAAAAAAAAAAAAAAAAAAGGTACAATCACCAGTCACCCAGCTTTCCTCGCCGGGACGCAAATCTATCAATTAAAATTCACTATCCATTTTTAAGACGGAGAGTCTGCATTAAGAACGAGGTAATTAGTTGTCGGCTGAATCAACACACACACACACACACACACACACACACACACACACACACACACACACACACACACACACATAGCAGTGTAGGGGAAATGTTCCCCAGCAACCAGTTAGTAGGCCAGTGTATTCCTGGTGGAAGCGGGGGGCAGTTGATTTGGGGGCGGTCTTTTGATGATGACCCGGGCAGAAGTCCCAGCGCTCATTGACTTAATCCGGTCCTGATAACGGGTAATAGTCCGGATAAAAAGTAATTACAGAAGGCCGGGAGGATTTCCAGCGCCGCATTCCTGCTCCATCCTTGAACCCAGGCAGAGCGAGCCGGCAGGAGCCCAATGAAAGCCCAGATTGTCCACAGACGGAATAAGCTGTTTTGATGGAGCGCTATAATTTGATACTTTAAAAAAAAAAAAATATATACCGCCCTAGTTGTAGCTATATAATGAGTGGGGAGAAATACTTTTTTTTTTGTTGTTGGTTTGCTTTTCATAATCTAGCCAGGTGGGTTCGTTGTGTTTGCTCTGTGAGGAAACGTTGGTTCACAACATTAAACTACCTTTAATTAAATCATCTTGTACCGTGCGCTTCAATTATGTCAACGTGTTATTCCTCCACCTGATTATTTTTGCGCTTATTGCATAAAGTTAAGAAGTTAATGAGTTGGAAGGTGAGCCCGGCTGTGGAAGTGTAGCGGAGACGCACGGCGCAACGCTCTCACCGGCGACCTTGACGCGCCACCTTTACGTCGCGTTAAACTCGTCAGCCTGTCTGGTCGTGTCTCCGATATGCAAACCTCCTGACGGTGAGGAAAATCTATTTTTTCCCCGACATCGAGGCCATAATTGCATCTTGAGACGCGCTCATTTCACTAAACTTACTGGAGACGAGACTCAGAGAAAAAAAAGAAAATCATTATCAATCAAACGTGCGTCCCTGGGGGTCATAAAACTAATGTAAAGAGACATAAAGTTAGCTGGATGACTCACCGCTCGCCCACACACACACACACACACACACACACACACACACACGGGGGGTGCCGTCCTTCTTTATGCAACTACAACGTCTTCTGAGAGAAGTTAAGACAGCATATGCCATGTAAAAGAACAAAGCTGATGTTGTTTACAATGCAATACCAAGCTTAATATTTATCTTTTCTCCCCAGCATCTTCGGGGAGATATGAGGGTCGGTAATGCTTCGCATCACATGCCAGGTGGCCGTGTTTAAATTTGATGTCGCCGTGCTCGAGCTTTCTTGATGTACCTCCGCTTCTTTCTTCTTTGTATTTTTTTTTTTTTTTTTACGGCTCCCTGAACTAACCTCCGCTGGCAACAAGCCTGGACAAATCTGACAAGGGTGTCATTCTGCCGCAGCCGAGAAGAACTACGCTGCACTGGGATTGGACAGTCCTTGGTGGCTTTTTCCAATTCTATCGAAGTGCCTCGGTGCGACTTTGTCCGGACTCGGAATAGAATGTTCTGGTTATGGAATCACCCGTGTGGCAGCTACACTTCCTCTTTAGGGTTTTAATCGGCTGTATATCACTGAATGTGCAGTAAATACAGTAAAATAAATAGATAATACGCCGACGACACAACGTCATACGGTAGGATCGAACCGCTCTCCTCCTCTGTCCCGCAGGCGGCTCCTCCAAGCGGCAAAGAAGGCCAATCAGACGGGACATTTCATCTGGGTGGGTTCGGACAGCTGGGGCTCCAAAATCTCCCCCATACTGAACCAGGAGGAAATGGCAGAAGGGGCCGTCACCATTCTGCCCAAACGACAATCCATAAAAGGTATTGAGAACACACATCCAAAACTTTACCTTGCAGAAGGCTCATATCGATCATATGAATGTGTTTTCTTTTCTTTATTGCGGCGTATGTTTGCTAATTATACCTCCCCTCTACGTTCAACATAAATGATTTTTAACGAGACCATTAATGTGTTTTACTGGCTAGTGTTTGCCACCGCTTACAGCCAACATTGGACATGATCTCTGTATCTTACCTTTAAATGTTGATCAAACCATTATTGTGCCATGTTTTTCCTTCCGTATTCATTGTTCGAGTTGTATATGTTGCACCAATGTTGGTGAATGTGAATATAGTATCTACACTCACAGACTTTAGCATAGTGTAGCCATGTGAAAACAACATAAATATATATAGTAGATATCTCCTGTACGCTTCAGTGCCATCGAAAACTCTTCGGACGGCATGGATAGCGTGATAATTCATCAACGTCAGCACAGCAAAATTATGTTATATTGAATCTTTTCATGGGTGTCAGAACTATCAGGGGGGGAGGGGGTGAGAATCAGGAATCCCTGCGTCCTCGTGAAGAACGCCTCTTTATTGGTGTTTTAACTATGGATATCATATGCTCTCATTCTACTCTGTGCAGGGCTCAGCTGTGTCTCACATAACCCAACCCCAAACTGAGGCGTTATTTTACGGCCCGCATTTCCCATCATGCAGCGCTGTGCTGAGTATTGTGTTTAGTTTGCTGGCGGTTTAATGTTCCAGAATGCAAATGCTATACTTCTTATTGGTGTTAGCTTGTGATACATCTGTTCAGAACATTGTGGTTGATAAGAATTGTCATTAGTGTACTGGTTTATAGTTTTAACCATTAGGGACAGTAACAGTGCCACGTTTTACTGCAGTATTGTCAAATATTGTCCCATAATTGCTCGAATGAATCCGGCACCCTTGGTTCTTTTTTAAAGATATGACTCCATTGAACTAGTTTACTGCTAAGCTAAGAGCAAACCAGCAGAGCTTCTGTTCAAGCTGGGCTTTGGGTAAAATACTCCAATAAGAGTTTACATCGGGCCTCAGCATGTTCAAACGTCAAAAAACGGGATCGATTGAAATCTAACGGCGTCTCGCTCTTTCAGGGTTCGATCGCTACTTCATCAGCCGGACGCTGGAGAACAACAGAGGAATATTTGGTTTGCAGAATTCTGGGAGAATAACTTCCAGTGCAAGCTCAGTCGGCACGCCGTGAAGAAAGGATCGGGCATCAAGAAATGCACAAGTGAGTCTCCACCTAATAGCAGAGAAGGCAATGGAGAGCACTCAATCAATGACCGAGTATATTGATTGGGTCTTCTGTGAATATATTATGTGTGTGTGTGTGTGTGTGTGTACTGGGTGTGCATTAGTAAATGTATCTGTCATCAGGGAGAAAACAATCGCGCTCCTCTAATTTAGGTTAAATGTAATGGGCGGAGATAAGTGAATGAGAATCTCTAATTTCGTCCGAGAGAAATTAATGTTCACATTAGTCGTCCGTTGGCTACTTCAATTTGCAGTGGGCGACAATAGCAATCACAGAACTCTGCCGCCGCATGCGCCGAAAACATAATCAATAGTAAATTCAATCAGCCCATTTAGAAACAAGCTTTCAGGTTGTTAAAATCAGCCGGCTCCCCGGGCCCGTCTCAGCCCAAGCGTGCGGCGCAAAAGGCTGCATCTCAAGTAGTCCAAGCTGACGGATTTAAAGCCGGTAACCGGTAACGTTTCCAGGCCAAAATGCATTCCTCCAGTTTACGTTGAAGTGGCGTACGACACAATAAAAAAAACCAACTATACGCTGTGAGAGAAGACGACCGGACTGTAGGGTCGCGGCGGTCCTTCGCCGGCCCCAGCCCTGGTGGTGCTGCCCACAGAAGCATGACACATATTATTCAGTTATACACATTAGTCTAAAAACACTTCAGGCGGAGGATATTTCCAGTGAACAAAGTCGATTCGTCGACCGTTTTTTAGCCAATTTCTTCCTGTTTAAGTCATTTTTTTTAATGCTGAATTACTCATTTTCTAAGACGCCTATGTGCACATCTCTAAACGACAGATTTAAGGTGGCGCTTTTGTGTGATTCTTTGCAGATAAAAACGTACAGATCTGTCTGATTAAATCAGCTGGACGAGTGTTCGTCCACGAAGAAGTCCTTCGGTCCCAAACCGGTGCGGTCGTGTGACGGAGAGGTTGCCGTCAATCTCCAAGAGAGGGTAGAAATTTGAATATAAACGAGGAAAAAAAAAACAAACTCCCACGCCATCTCTACTGCCGGAATACTAATCAATGACGTTTTCTGACGTTTCATCGGCATCATATCCATAAAGGCATAGAAGCGTCCTCCTCGAAGAATATAGGAAAGGACTGTAGACAGATCATTGTGACAGTGTTACAGAACACTGCAGCACATTCCGTTATGGAGCCTCCAGCTATCCAAAGGTCAAGCAGAGAAAAATGATGTGTAAATAAGGGCAAGATGATAAATCTTACAACACTAATAAGGGGGAAGTTATCTTAGCAACTTCCAAAACTCCAATTATTTAGTTCAGCCGACTCTCAGTTGAAAATATGGGTGAAGAAGAGAAGAAGACGTTTTGTCCTGAACTGACTTTTATTCGTTGGTTCGATTAGAATTACTAGATGTGTCTTTTTTCTTTTATCCGACTACTATTGGACACCGCACCCTCAACATGTCACCGAACGCCACAGCACAGCAAACAAACTGGAACAACACGTGAACGAGCAGAGCCAGACAATTAACTAGAGGTTTTAATTGCCGCCTCTCGAAACAACAACAACGAGAGAGAGAGAGAGAGAGAGAGAGAGAGAGAGTGAGAGAGAGAGAGAGAGAGAGAGAGAGAGAGAGAGAGAGAGAGATATGCTTCCAAACGATCCGCAGGTTTCAGGAGAATACGTAATCTTAAATAATTTCTTATTTATCAGTTGTCATGGCGGCTGCTCTCAGGCCCTAATTGCTGCAGGTTCTCGTTCTTCCTCTGAGTAGCCTCCAGGGCACAGTCTTTTTTTTGTACGAGAGGTACAATCATTTCACTCAAGAGCTTTTTCCCCAAGTGCTATCACTAGCCTCCTCTTGTTCCCTTTGTAAGCACCATCATTTCCTGTCCCCACTCATGCCTTCTTCTTCTTCTTACCTACTATAATACTGAATTGTATAGATCACATACTACACATCTACGCTTTTTAACAATATATTGAATAAGTAGGAACGAGTAAATTATTATTATTGTTTTAAATTCACCAGGGATTCAAAATAAATAAATGAAAGTGCTAACACGATCAGATGGGCGGGGTCATTATTATATTTTGTGTGGTTTTGGAGCTTTTGCAAGCCACCGGCAACTGATTTGTGAACCATAGCAGCATGGTGGTAACAGGTCACGACCCAGCGCTGACCCGTTCAGTGTGACGGACCTTAATGTAGCGAAGGAAAACAACAACGGTGCAGATGTAGAACTCAGCTGCGGCGTTGCTTCTCTTTGCTTCCTCTCCAGTGTACTTAAAGGCCGAGATTCACTTTGTGGCTTCAGACATAAACAATGTAGCTCACATATCATTTCTCTGTGCGGATATTGTAAAAACACCATCTTTGAGTACCTGGAAAAAGGCCAAAAAACCTCCTTACTTTTCCCCAAAATACACAGCCACTGTAATGAATACACGGAGAAACGACAATAAAATTCAACCCAAACTACATCTTCCAGAGAGACCATTAAGTTGAATCAACACCACTCAGCAGCATAGGAAAGACACTCAAATGGTATCATATGAAACAAATGTAAAATGTCAATAAAAGTGAAGTTTATGAGGAACACAAACATCAGTTCAGTCCTCCTCCCTCTGCTGACGCCGGTAGAGGGAGGAGGAGGAGGGGCTTTGTTCCAGTTAGCATAAAAGTAGAATAAGAATTTGCCAAATTTTAAGACACTCCGCAAACTAAGCAAAATAGTTCGGCATACATACAGACAGCTTTTGTTCCACCTTGTGTAGCCGAGGGCTACGTTGAGCCTGTACTTTATGAAGGTAGTGAAATATTAACACTGTAGCCTGCACTGTAGGCTGTATATAAGACGTGGACTTTGGCATTTTTTTTGATGACCAGAAGTGAATGGTTTAAAGGTAGCCAAGCCCTGAAGCTTACCTATTGACTGTTTGCTCTAAATGGGACCTTCGTTTACTAAATGAACATCATGCTGTATTGAAGAAGACTGTAAACTAGAGATTGAGACCATAAACTCATGTTTACAATGTTTACTGAGGGAATGAATCAAGAGAGAAGTAGAGTCATTTTAGACTAGACTTCTATACAACCGGAGGAGTCGCCTCCTGGTGGACATTAGAGAGAATGCAAGTTCAAGAAACTTCTATTGCATTGGCTTCACTTTTCAACACCTGAGGTTGCTACCTGGTATGCATGACGGCCTTATTACTCCAACCCAGGCAACAAAAAGCAATTCCACGATTTAACAGCCAATTCAAAGCACTCTCGTCCATTAACATTATTAATTAAATAAACCATTTCAACGTTAACATGATCCTGAACATAACTAGGCTCTTTCTGATGACAAAGTTATCCATATTTTTATTTCATGCAACACCACACAGTTGACGTGTTTATCGCGCATGATAATAATGCGATGACTAAAATACGATTAGACGGTCAGCGCTACTGTAAGCGCTAAGAGCAAAAAGTCATCATCATAATCGGTGTAGAAGAAACGCTAAGAAAGAAACAGCCCTGTTCTTGCACTGCAGTGTAGAACCAATTCGTAGCATTGATGAGGAAAAATATATTCTTTTTAAAAAAAGAACCCCATTTGGCTGCTTAGCTCACAAACTTGTTGATATTTTCCAAACGTGAGAAAAGGCTCTTTGAGGATAAGGATGAGTTCGGCAAATGCAGCGCTGTATCGGAGAGCAGCTGAAGCGTGAGCTCAATATCCAACAGCCTGAATGAAAAACATGCTTCAGAATGTGGAGAAATCACAAGCTCGACAGGCCCGCCTCGCCTGGTTACGGTCGCTAAGCTGTGACTGGACGATCGTTGTCAGGGGAGGGGTTTTAAATCCTTCCCCGTCAGTCTCTATTGGTTGAATGAGCAGAATCCCAGAGACTCCCGGTTAATTAAACATTTGAGCGTCATAGAAAAATACAAAACCAAAGTTCAAAATGTGAACCGCTCGCCGTGTGGAATCCGATAATTCTGAAGTTTGCTGATCCGATCTGCTCGGAGCGCTCGCTGTACATCACACTATTTCACGCTGCTGAACCGTAAAAACACGACGCAACACGAACGAGAGCCGGCGAAGAGAGAGAGCGAGAGCGAGAGCGAGAGCGAGAGCGAGAGAGACAAAGTGGTAATAATAGAAAAGAATGTTGCACTGGATCATGGCATGAGATTCTCCATCACAGTTGCATTTGTCAGAAATGAGCAGCTGATACATCGAGCATAAATACTTCGGGGTGAGCAGAAAAAACTCTGCCTGCTCGACAGCGATACTAACGTGAAAGTAGGAGAGGAAATAGTTTAGCGATTTACTTTTTGTATTGTAAAATACGAAACAGGCTGGAAAGACACAGATAGAGAGTAAATCAATTTGCCAACAGTCCAGCCATTTCATGCAGCATTTCACCCATGCAGCCATTTCATGCAGCATTTCCCATCATTCGAGTGTTCTGACCGGGGTGTGCTGGCATCGACGAAAAGCCTCTGCAGGTGCACACACACACACACACTGCCTCTCGTTCACGTCACTCCATATGCACACACACACACACACACACACACACACAAACACACACACACACACACACACACCACACACACACACCACACACACACACACACACACACACACACGGTGAGGTTCAACAATTTGAAACGGAGCGAACCGGCTCAGAGTCACTCTGTTGCTCTGCAGACGATGAGTCATCCAGGCTATACCAGACGCGGGGGGGTGGGGGGGGGTGGGGGGGTATGTGCCTTGCATGCCCGGCTCAAGTGTCTGAGGTCCGTAGCTCGCTGAAAGCATCAAGGACAAACAAGTGCAATTGAGCAATGTTCTCTCACCGATTTGATTCCTGTAAGACGCAAACACAAATATCAAGGTTCAAGTAAAAGAGAAGAACAGGCGACAACAAAAGAGCTCTTCACTGTGGTTGTTATGATAGCACTGGGGAAAAGATATCCCTTTTGTTGCACTCAATGTCTTAGTTTATTCAATTACGTTTAGTTTAAAGACATTCCGAACTCATTCCAGATCCACAGCTTGCAGCTGCAACAGTGAGTCCGCTTCATCTGACCGGCCGTGTCTTTGGAGGCTGCGATTGCAAGCGCCGTGTCTATTCCTGTCCCTCGGGCGACGATGCCCTTAATTAGAACAAAGAAAATGGGAGGGGCTTGTAACGGCTGTCAGCCAAAGTTTGGCTCGATCCCAGCGTCCGCCGTCGACGACTCGCGGACTCGGAGGCACGTACCTGCAGAGTCCGTTAGGGGTTCAGGGGCCGTCGAGTGCTTCGGGGTCCTCTCATGGACTTTTTTTTAACCCTTTATTCACACTTCCTGTATGTCTGCATTTCTGCAGAGCTTGTGCCATTAACCCACGCTCAGACTTGTGACAATAAACAAAGTTATCAATTGGGGAAAAAAGGCAAATAAAGAGGAAGGCACATGGGTATTCAGCCGTTAAGCTGATTAAGATCATGCATAACAGTCATGGGCTGCAGTATATGACGTACCTGGTTTAATAAGACAAGAGGATAACCAGCCAAAACCCAAAAGACATTTACTCAAATGTGACACAAGCAAAGGTAGCAAATCCTAAAATTTGAAAAAAGGTGGAAACACTACAATTTTTGTTTACAAAGGATTTTTTAATTTATTAAAATAGTTTTCCAAACCTAACTTAATTAAAACATATATGAATATATTCACCAGTGGACTCTATAGACTCAAATTCTAAGCATCACTGCAAAAGAATTTGACGTTTTAGTTTTCTGCTACCTTGAACGAAAAGGTCGCAAGAAAGAAACAATTTGCCTTCATTTAAAGGAACGTATTGAGCAGAGGCATACAGTGTGACCAGGAGCTTTCTGGATCATTGTGTTCCTTCAGAATCTCAAGGTTCACCTTGATGAAAACTCCTGGAGCTCTCACCATAAACACACAGAAGTTGCAAGGTTTTGACTCTCACTTGCATCAATGCTTGTTTTGCACCGCTGACTGACCTTGGCCGCGGCGCATCTCCACATCCAGTTACTGTTCTCTGTCTCCATCCATCAGCCAGCGGAGCCGCGATTCAGAGGACTGGAGCCTGGCATCTGAATGCGGCGGACGTGTTGATGTCTGCTAAAGCTAAATATCGAAAAAAGGCACTACGTTATTAAAGATTTATTAAAGCACGGCAACGGTGCGATCAAAAAGATCTGCAGTCGTATTTCAACACAGACAGTACAAACAGATCAGACACCTTTCAGAAATATTGGTAAAAGACTAAATAGGATAATGTTTAGACAATGTCCTCGACCAAAGACAGTCGGATGACACTCAATACGATTTTGGCGATCAGTTGATTTAATTTAATTTAACTTACAGCTTTGTAAAACTGAGTTTCTCCACCACCAATCACACAAAAGCACCAGATTGAACTCTGTGCTCACCAGAGACACGCTCATTATTTTCCTGAAAGTGAGTCATTCATGCATGAAAAAGCCTACAAATGACCTACAACATAGTTTAAATAACACAGACTTCAGGTGCTCCACATTATTGGACGTGGGCTCTTGTGGACCAGTGAGGCGGTGGAATGGTGTGTGTGTGTGTGTGTGTGTGTGTGTGTGTGTGTGTGTGTGTCTCCTTAAAAAAGATCCCCTCCAGACATATTTAAAAAGGTATATAAAAAATAATCAGTCTTTAATAACAATTCGGTCCGATATGGGTTTTTTGACGACGTCGGTTAAAATATTCATGCGTTTAATTGGAAGCCGCTCCGTGGCGCCGTACTTCCACCCAGAACCTTGTCTTAATTATCGGCCGTGACCTCGCTGTGGTCATGCGACACAGAGGACACAGAGAACAGGACCCGGTCAAAAGCACGGCGATAACGTCACAAGTTGCACGAATCTCAACGCGGCAGACGCGCGTTAGCCTCGAGCTAACGCCACGGCCCACCGTAGGCTACTCGTCACCGTCACAGCTGTACGTGTGGATCACTGGGTGGAATATTGTGCATCGGGTCTGCAATACAATGTAACCGTGAAGGCCAAGGCCACATGAGAGTACAATGAGCCTCAGGGCGACGTCCTACGTCCCACAGACATCATCGACGCTTAAATTACAATGAGCGGCTTGCAAACAATAATGCATCGATAATCACTCCCCTTTTGTGCCAATATCCATCTCTCTATAAGAACTTATACACACGAGAGTCAGTCGCCTCCAACACTTCATTCAGTCGGTAAGAGAAGCAGATCTCAGTCAGACGTTCAGCTGATAGAAAAAAGTTTTCTTTTCTCTCCTGGCAGGTTGTGTCGGGAGTTAAAAAAAAAATAAAAAATCCCTGCTGCCATTCAATTTACGCATGGAGCTCCTCTCCCTGTGAATTTCATTTTTTTTTTGTGTGTTACTGTTGCGTGCCGTCTCACCGTCACTCGGAACAGAACGGAGCCGTCGTTTGTGATATTCGGAACACCGGGGCTTTTCATTACAAGTCAAAATGTGTGTGAAAAGGGCCTAAAGCAGACATTGTCACAAATGGCCTTGAAATTTCTCTCATTTATTCCTCCTTTTTTCCCCTCGCTCTATTCCACCCCTGATCTCCACTGAAATACTGTACTTCATAATAGAGCCGGTGGGAGAAAAAAGCTTTTAGTAAAACACACAAATACGGACGTAACATACAAATTACAATCTTCAGTCTAATTCCGTGGCTCTTAAAGTGAAATCTATGGAGTCACGCTATGATTAAAAGGACCAGAAAGGACAGCTTCTGTGTGACTTTTAGTAGTTGTTTTATTTTCTTTTTTTCCCCTGTTGAATTACTGTATACTTTCACCTGTTCACGCCCATAAAAAAAGCCTTCACATCCAACACTTTATGAGGTCATAAACTAGGGGATCACAAGCACATATTGCGGCCATATTGCCCCAATTTTTAACGAGCCAAAAGCCCCCCCCCCCCCCAAAAAAGCAGTTGTTCCTCCTGACCTGCGTCTCTTTGGACGGTGAAGGAAAAGTGAAGGAAACACAAACATGCAAACTGTATGCAGGAGCTGTTGGCTGTTATCTGAACCTCTGAGGCATCTCGCTAATAATGGGCCAAATGTCTTTGTATGTCTCCGTGTAAACGAGAGAGAAAGAGTGTTTCAAAGACACAGAGAGAGAGAGAGAGAGAGAGAGAGAGAGAGAGAGAGAGAGAGAGAGAGAGAGAGAGAGAGAACACATTAAATGAGAGAGGCTGTGACAGCCACAGAAGGAGACAGACTGTCTATCCATGCTTCACGTTGCCTGTAGCGCACATTTACAGAATAACTGGGGAAATTCAAGCTGCTTAAAGATTCAGAGTCTTGTCACTGATGTTAAATTGCCTCTTCTAAGCGAGCAAATACTGGGGGAGCATATAGATAATAACAACAAGACAAACACAAACTATTCATCTGTTTAAAGCTGGCACTTGTTCCGAATGAAGTGTCTTGTTGAGATAAGAAATGGCTGCCGCAGACGTCTTACAAGGCGGCGCAGACAAAAAAAACGGATTTCACTCCATCAAGCGCCGCGTGTCGCCTTTTTATCTGATGCCGACGCACCGTTAACGGCGTCATGTGTTGGGCTACAGGAACTGTATGGAACAGATCACATGTCAGGTTGTATCTGTGGATTGTCAATGTGTGAAAGGACTGTAATCGGCGGCCTGTAACAATCTGTGGACTGATTTCTATGTAAAAGGAATCGGAACGGTTTCGCCATTCGCAAACTACTTTATCAGCTAACGCTACGAAGCTAAGGTTAGCCTTAGCTAGCTGTAGCTTAGCTATGCAGCGTGGATCTGGTTTTGGAACGTCAGCGAATGAAATAACTTCACAAGCTCGTTAGTTTCATGGAGCCTGTGGGTCCAAATAAAATGTAGCATTACAGATATTAAAGTTATTCTAAATATGATATATATATGATTGTAATGTAACGTCTCAATCGTGCGTACAGATGTTGATTGCAGTTCACTTTACGGCCACCGGTGTCATGAATAACGAGGACTTTCAGAAGGTTCCACATAGCAACAGCACACATGACTCAGGTTCTGCTTCTTTACGTTTCAGTAATAATAAAAGCCTGTAAAAGCAAATTGATTACGGTCACTCTTTCCACGTGTTTTTGACATAAGCTATTATTTCGAATTAAGTCATCCTTTGCTGGGACAGATAAAATGAGTTGCCGTAATACCAATTACTCCATTAGTTCCAAAAGTTTTTGTTCTCCCCTCAAGCTGAGCGGAGTTCAAAATCAGGAGGATTTAAATCGTCCTTAAAAAGCTTCAACCTTCAAAGCGCAGGAAACGTGACTGACATAGAGCGTCTCCTGCGCTGAGACAAATGAACCCGTACACCAGGGCACCAGTGGTTTCCGATCGACAGCAATAAGCTCTTAAAGACATTTTCACAAAGAGTAAAAAAAAAAGTGTCACATCCGTCTTATCTGTCACTTCAACGATCAGAACTACAGAATCTGTCGTATTTCCAAAGGGGATTTGTTGGCAACGCTTTCCGTCACATTCAGAGAAATAACAACGCGGACGACTTCTTTCTCATAATTCTCATACGAAAATACTTGACTGCTAACACTTTGCATCAAATCTATTCATACTGGCAGCGATGCCAAGACGCAAAAGTTGCAGGATTTTTTACAATAAGTGATTTGAATGGACTCACACAGGTCTGTCTGAGGCAAATCGTTGTGTAGCCCGAGCTAATGCAAGTTATTTTTATTGAATTTACTTTTAGCGAAAGTGTTCCGAGTAAATTTGAGTCGTCTCTGGTTAACGGTTACGTAGTGTACTGTAGATGTCTAGGGCTTTTATAGTGAAGGATAAGAATGGAGTGGATTCATACTTCAGTCGTTCTCTCTGTTGACTCAGATTTCTGATGAAAAGCCTTTTTCAGATGAGGAATACGTCGTCTTTCTGTGAAAATGAAAACTTTTTCATTCAGACACTAGGTTTCTTTTCGGCAGCACATTTTCCCTTAAAGAGCCACAGCGCTCGCGTCGTATTCGTTACCAAGTTGCAAGCAAGCGAGTGAGAGAACGGCTGAGAGTTAAAAGATATCATGATGTTAAAGAAGAAGAAGACTGTTGTCTTTTCTCTCACGGGCTGCAAAGTGAATCTACCGATTCATTTTGATAATGACAATAAATGCAATTTAATATGAAGCTATTAGAAAGTGAGCTTTGTTGCCTTGTTGGGACTTTGCGTTTTAATCCTACGACCTTTTTGTGCTTCGCTGTATATTAATGTATTCATACATGCAGCTGGAATTAACGCGAGTCAGATTATTGCTGTTATAAGTCTGAAGGAGCACAGTGCTTGTGACCGTTGCCGTGAGATAACCCTAAAGAGGAGCGTGTGTCTGAGAGGGCTGTATTTCTACTCAACCTACTTCTAGAAGGTGGAAACTTTTCCAGTCGTGCGGGTTTGGTTTCTGTCACGGTGTCCTGCTGCCACTCAGCCCATCTGGCGGGGCACTGGCTATCAAAAGCATTACGCCGCTAATTGAAAAGTTGCTTGGCGGTTAACACATTTTCAAAGCATTAGAGCCAACCACCGGCTATGATTAATACACACCTGTCATAACTAATTACGTTAATGCCGAAGAACGATTCGACCCGTCTTGCCGCGTCTTCCTCTCCGCCTCTACTCCATCACACCCTGCTCTCTTGATTAATGGATGCGAGGCGGCCTCGCCTTTGTGGGGACAAACACAAAGCGATCAAATAAACAAGACATGAGAGAAATGGTCCCGTTGGATAATCTAGAGGGGCTCTTGTCAGTGACGGACACGCCTTTATGAGAGAGGTTGCACATTAGGGCTGTCAAAATTGGCCCAAAAAAAAAATTACATTCGAATATTAATTTTCAAAAAACCAAATCGGTGTTTTGAGCTGAACTTCTTTCCATGTATTCCTGTCGCAACATAAAACCCGTTTTCTGATTGTTTACGTGACGCAACACTTGCTGTCAGGACACAGCATCTATCAATCAACACTGGCTGATTATATTCTACACATATATATACATATATATATATACATATATATACATATATATATATATACATATACATATATATATATATATATATATAAAATTAAATGTGTGCCTGACGAAGACCCTGCTGTATAATATTTTGAAGGTAATAACCGTATCTATATTGATCGATACAGGCTTCCAGTCTTCCAGACAGATTCCCCTCACGCGCTCAAGTTTCGGAGGGGAAAATATAATCGGTAATCGATACCATGGAGCCGATAAGAAAACTCTTTCGGTTCAGTAAATGTTTGCCGTCCGTCAGCCCGGTGAAGGCAGGTCAGCAGGCAGTCGGGCAGAGGTGTTTGCGCGTTTCGCTCCCGGCGGGGATTCTCAGTACAAAAAAACAAAACGTTGAATTTCGTTAACGTTAAATTTCGTTAACGTTAAAAGTTGACACGGTGCATTCGGGGCAGCCAAAGTTGTGCTGAAATTCTCCTAATCTGTTTTTGTTTTTGTTTACTATGTGAATACATATTGAATCAAGAGGATTTGTTGGCAGCCCTACTATACATGTGGAGATTCTGTGATTGATGCCAAAAAGAAAAAGCATATAATCAACAAGCAATTCAACTCCAATCTCTAAAGAAATGAAATCCAGTGGAAAAGTGATGGGTTTACAATTGAATAATCAAGCCTCTTGAAAGGCTATCATTTGGTGGATTTTACACATCCAGTTATAAATGTTCAGTTTTACATTTTTGACGGATGATGGTGAAGCTTTTTTTTTTTTTGTTCTGAATATCATGTCAGTCAAATAAAAATATTCTAGTCTCGACTCAGCCGGTGCAACACAGCATGGGAACATAAAGTACGTCACGTTAATCTTGATCTGTGTCGCCCGTTTCCTTTCAGACCACGAGCGGATCGGGAAAGACTCGTCCTACGAACAGGAGGGGAAGGTTCAGTTTGTGATCGACGCGGTTTACGCCATGGCCCACGCCCTGCACAACATGCACAAAGACCTCTGCCCCGGAAAAGTCGGCCTCTGCTCCAAGATGGAGACCATCAACGGCACGCTGCTGCTCAAGTACATCCGCAACGTCAACTTCACAGGTGCGTGGCTCCCGATTCCACCGAGGTGCACAGGGCTTCACCTGCGAAGCTTATTCTACCTTTGTATGCATTACTTTAAAGTGCACGGCTTCTGATTATCAGGCTACCGAAATGCAAATTACTGAGAGCGCGCCCGAAAGAGGCGGAGATCCGTAGGAGGGTTGACAGTCAGCAGCAGAACAAGCGGGTCTTTATCACAGCGGATGATGTGCGGGAACTGTGCTCAGCGAGATTTACCGCCTTATCTTGTCGGCGTTGGAAATTGCCCACGCAAGAGATCTTCTGCTCGGAAGTGCGCCGGCTGCCGAGTTAAAATTGCACATAAACGAGAGCGCCGTGTGAAACGGGGCAAACGGGACTCTTCCGGTGGGCGGTTCCAATGTAGACTTGAATCGCGACCAATTCAGTGGGCCGTCATCTCAAATAGTTAAATTACACTTCTGAGCATCAACCGGGGGAGACGTTCTGACATTAACTCCCGTCTATAGCCTCTGGTCCACTGGCTCCTGTGAATCACTGCAATCCCTCATCTTCCTTCCTTAATAAAAAAAAAACAACTTCCTGGATATTTGCTTTACATATTGTGAGACAAACAGGCATCCGCTCCTAGAGCTGGACCCGTGAATCAGCCAGGCCAGGATATCAGTCAACGGCAGATGCGTCGTAGCAGTGAATTTGTTGGCCGATATGCAACTAGAAATTGCTGTACAGAAATGCCAGACTGGGTTTGAGGCAATTTTTGAAACGTCCTTCTCGGTCCCGCTCTTATCACCAGCTCTTCCTTTAACCTGCAGTGGTCTAGGGCTTATGGTAAATAGTGTTCTTTTTTTAAAAAGGCAGCTATAAACAACAATATTGAACAATCGATATTAGATCGTTGTTTTGCTTTTTTTCCTTCTAAAAGATTATACATACTGTGGAGTAATTTGTATGTACCATTGCTCAGTTTATTTTGGTTTTCGTTCTGTTTTTTTTTTATGAACCTCAATGTGATTTTTAAATGAGGTTTTCGTATTTCTGGAACAGAAGTTTCATGTGTCGCTTCGGCTTTCTGTAAAAACTTAAACCGTAAGTGTTCCGCCGAGGCCGAGCAGAGAGCCTCGTACACCATCTGTACCTGCTGCGGTTCAGCAATAATGAAAAAAGAAACACATTTCTAGCACGACGGTGTTATATAGTGGCAATCTTAAAATTCCACATTTCAGAGCTAAAAGCTGCACCTCTGCACCGTTTGTCTCAGTCGTCCTGGGTGAGAACAACCACAGCGTTTAAAAACACGGAGCACGGACTGACTGAACCACACGTGATCTGTTCCTGCATGTGTGGATGGTGCCTAAATAATTCACATATGACAAAAGTCTCCTCTTTTCGTGCAGGGATTAGCGTCGTTAGCGTGATTGTTTCAGACGCGGCGTTTTGTCTTCTGCCTATTAATCTTTGACGACTGCTTTTGGAATCCTCGAAGAGGAGGAACGCTCGAAAACATTCGGCTGGAGAATGCGGAAAGTGACATTTAGAAGAACGTTAATTAACGGTCTCGACGCATAATTATACAAATGCACCGCTATAACGTAGCAACAAGACAGATGCACTTTAAAACGTGGAAGAAAAAAAAAATGAATTATGGGCTTACAGGTAGAAGTGCAGATGCATATTTTAAGGAGGTCACGACAGCAGCGTGCGAATGAGTTTGACCTGCTTGGCTTGTGAGGAAATAACAAAAAATGGACGCTGAGCGGGGTTCTAACTTAGACCAGCGCTACTGGTTAGAACAACTTGAGCTAATTATACGTCGGATGAATAGAGGGTCAAAGCGTTTATGCAATCAAGCAGAATGCAATGCGAGCAAACCTGCGCCACCCTCACAGATGATTATACAGTAAGAGGAACATTTTATTTGCGTGATAATTACTGGGTGGTGTCTTCGGGGGTGAGGGGCGGTGACGCCTCTCAAAGTACAGGAATAATTTGATGCAGATGAGGAAAATAAAATGGGAACTTCTGGACGACGCAAAAAAAAACACTTCTGCCCACACCGCTGCAGAATCCTTCGAGCTCGGTGTGCAGCTTCGGCTGAGAGCTCCGGAGAAACACAGCTGGAGGTGTTTGCAGACAGGAAGCTAGAGATGATAAGACGTTAGTCTGGGCTTAATCTCAGCTTTTTTTTTTTTGGGGGGGGGGGGGGGGGGAAGGATAACATAACCTGAAGTATCTCAACTATCATTGTCAAAGTCATCCAACAGGCAACATTGGTTTCTTTTCTTTGATTTAACTTAACGCACTATTGCTCCTCTTAACCGCAATAAGGTTCCTTAATCTTAACCAGTTAGTCTTAGCGACTAAACCTAACCAAACTTTAACCATAGTTTAACAGCCACATGTATATGAACAGTATTGTCAAACAGCATTGGCCTGCAGACCGAAGCGTTTTGTAGTTTTTGTTCCATGTTTGTTTTTGTACATCTAATTTTTTAAGGCATGGTGAGTTCATGTGATGTTTAATATGATGCATATCTATAAGCTGGGGTCGGAGGGAGGATGCAGAGTTTACTCTCTTTAACGTCTCCATCCTCGCCGCTCCAAGAGTAAAAAGGCATTAATTTGAATGATAATATTGTTGTTCCATGAAGGCACAAAGGGCAACAGAGGGAGGGCTGGCAGCAACAGGGATCACTTTCATTGGTGAATATATTGAGGTTGTATTGCAGAAAATGTACAAAACGGTTGATTTGGCATTTACTTGCTTTATTGGTTTATGTAAGAGACTTTTAAAGTAGCGAAGGGACAAAGCAAACATGGATATGAACGTAGTAGTAGTACGGAGGATTCTTTTACTTTCGTTAATGTAGTCGACGTAACCTTTATCGTTGGGCATAATAAAGGTTAACTTGACGCTCGCGTTTGCAGCGGTTACTTTTGAACCCTAATGGATATTGAAAGGAAACTTTGCGGCGCTCAGCAGCGCTTTACTGTAGGCCCCATCTTCAAAGTCAAAACAAAAAAAAAAAATTGTTTACCTGCAACGAGTGTGTGCTTATTATCATGTAAGCGGGTCAGTCCTCGTTTGTGAAGGATAAAAAAACAACAAAAAAAAGAGAAAATTGTTTGCAGTTGAATCCTGAAGTCATATTTGGAAGATAGATCTAGATAGCACTAGAGTAAAGCTTTAATCTGAAGGACAGTTGGACAGACTTGTGTTATGATATTAAACTGTGATTCGTTATGCATTCCTTTATTCGTGGTGTTGTATTACTGGATGTGCTCGTCAGCACTGAAGTCGTCGGGGTTGCTACAGGGACGGCTAGAAAATCAATGCTGCGCATTTACCGGAACGTTTCCTTAAGAGTCTTTCGGCACCGAGGACTTAAAAAGGATCGGAGGAAAACAACAGGAATATTCCACGCGAGCCCAGTGTATGCTGGGAATTCTCGACGGACGTCCACGCCGACTGAAAAGCCGAGCGCTGCAGATATTGTAGATGAAGTCGATGCTTATCGACGCATTAAGATTGTGATCCCAGTGAAGCCGGTTGCACTCGGTGCTAGTTTTCCCGAGGACACGTAAACCCGATAGTGAGGCCGTGATTAAAAGTGTTGTGATTAAAAGTTGGCCGTAACATCGGGTTTACAATGTCATTTTGATCGGCCCGTTGTCGTGAGGTTTTGATTACTAATTTGATTTGGATGTAACTTGAGGAAGCACTTGAGTCACATGATTCATACATTATTCAGTGTATATAGTGTGTAAACGGTCGATTTATCTCTCTGCTCAGACCAAAGCAAACTGCCTGTAAAAAGGGTCTTGATTTAAAGAATGTGCATAGAGCTTAGCAAAGGATCTAGCCAGGGAAGGAAGGAAGGAAAGAAGGAAGGAATATTAAGCAGTGCAGAAACTTGTGAGGATACAGTTTGAGAGGCTAAACTATTCCTGAGGTCAGTGTCATTAGAGAGGGAACGCTGAAAAGATAATCAACCCCACGATCGGTCCTTAACTCTGGCCAATTAAACGCCTAATAACCATGTAAGACCCGGCTTCCATTTACAATAGAAATAAATTACAGTCTCCAGCGGCTCTGAATCTTTGTATTTCTAAATCAAAGCTTTGCATTTAGGAGAGAAGCGTGGTAATTCTGTTTTCTTTCACTCGTATTGTTCGGTTTGCAGCAAATGCCTTCATCAAATTCACTGGAAACCACCTCTATGCTTTTTAAGTGCAACGGCAGAATCTAGCATCTAGTTTTGATTAGTTTTCATACAACATTTGTAAACACATTGGATTTCTCGTGGCTTTGGCTAATGGCTTTTAACGGAGTGGAAGAGTAATTCTTTTTAAAACTGCAAACGTGACATATTGGAAATTACTGTTTTGTTTTGAATACATTATCAATTCTTAAGAGAGGGTGAGTCGAGCTTTCACTGCGTCTCCTTCAATAAAGCAGCTTTAAAATGGACGGTAAACATCAGGAGGTTTGGAACTAGCACACTAGTCGTGGCTCGGAAGATTTTGACCAAATTTCATTTGATGGATCACAAACAAAGCTCAGCTTCACAGTAGTAGTGACCAGTTCACCAGACCGGTTCAGCACAACAGAAAAAAAGGAGCAAATATAACTTTTAGAGAGGTTTTTTATACACTTCTTACGTAGTCATAATCCATCTCTAATATCTATTTTTGTTGTTGTAAAAACATCTCTTTCAAACAACTCACCAACACTATATTTAATGAGAGTTACTCAACAGAGCCTGAACGCATCATGAACTGAACGAACCCTTCGTACGTTAGCTGTTAGCGGTGTTGTTACCTTTAGCGGTGTTATTACCGTTAGCGGTGTTGTTACCGTTAGCGGTGTTGTTACCTTTAGCGGTGTTGTTACCGTTAGCGGTGTTGTTACCTTTAGCAGTGTTATTACCGTTAGCGGTGTTGTTACCTTTAGCGGTGTTGTTACCGTTAGCGGAGTTGTTACCTTTAGCAGTGTTGTTACCTTTAGTGGTGTTGTTACCATTAGCGGTGTGGTTACCGTTAGCGGTGTTGTTACCGTTAGCTCTGTCAATTGAAACACTGATTGGTTGTTTACAATGTAACACTATCAGAGATCGGCGACTAGCGAAGCTTAAACGCCGATGTCCTGATTGAATATTTGACAGAATATCGGCGGATAACGATCGGCGGTAAAACTTTATTTCACACTGCGATGATTAACGTGAAACTGTGTAATTAATCCGCGGTTCACATACGTGCTGAACCCTGAGGGGGGATCCGTACGGATCACGAATGGACAGCGGTCCGTTACACCACCACTTCACAGCTGCAATGAGTAAATGTGAATCATATTTACATGTTCATTTGTTCTCATCTTATTTATAATTGCCTGTTTGTAAAAGTACAGTCAGTACACACAGTACAGTTGTGTTAGTTTAGCTCTCAAAGTATTAACAGAATTTTACACACACATTTTTGAACCCACTTTAGAGTTTAATTAACATCTTTTACTGTGACCATTCCATTTTTTGGTGCCTTTGGGCAGAGCTGCAGCTGTTGACGGTGTGGTTTCCCCCCCCCCCCCCTCTAATTCACATGTTTTTTTGAGGAAACACTTATTATGCAGCGTTTCCTCAAAAATGTGACCCGGTTAATAGAACGAGCCGTTTGCCAATGTTTGCTGGCTCTGCACGAAACACGCCGTGTCTTTTTTTTTTCTGCAAGAGGTGAAACTAATCGATTAAGGCGATCAAATTAGTAGTAGCGTACATCCCACTCAATTCCCTGTATTGCTGAGATGGGCAAGAAAAATGTTCATAATTGCACATGACTGCCTGCTGTTGTCTTAGACATGCCCTCTAGATAATGCAGCAGGATTACACTAATGCAATTAGACCCTACGGGTTCTGATCAGACCTCTGACACACAGAAATCTGCAGAAGGGAGAAAATGAATCTGGTCTCCGGAGCCCGACTCGCAACTTTCCAACTCTGACTCAAACAACAATCAATACCGTGACCTATACTCAAGGGAACAACACAGTAAAATAAACAATTCCCTTGTAATGTTACAACAGAGGAGAAGCGTAGTCAATACTTGTGGAACATGAACAACGCTCTCCCGAATGATGGAAAACACCGAGGTGGTTTCTGGACGTGATGAACATCCTTTATTCTGTTGCAAAAAAAGAAGCACTCTTATCCCTTTAGTGTAGCTCTAGAATTTACTGTACACAACATCCGAATATTGACCTTTGAGCAATCCAGAACACATTTCAGCTGTGAGTTAACGAAGGGCATTTATTAGAGGGTCGCGTTGAGGGAGAGAAGGCAAGTATGGTAGAAGCAAATGGACAGAGAAGGGGATGCTATTAATGGTGCCTTTTTCCTCACTCGGCGCTGGGCTCTCGTGACTAAATCTGTGAATTTTTTTGCTCCCTTTCGCCACGATTTTCTAACACGTCGCGAAGCCGCAGAGAGGGGTTGTTTTTTTTTTTTTTTTTGTAGGTTGGCTCGGCAACAGGAAGCGCGGGGATGACAAGAGACCTCAAAGTGCTAATCAAAATCAGTGCCGTCATTCGTTAGCACTCCGAGTGGGGACCTTGTGGATAACAAGCAAACGGGGCAATGAGCAGAATGAAGGGGGGTGTGAAATGATGTGGGAACAGCAACAGACAGCAGCCCCGGCCCTCCTCAAAGGACCAGGACTACATGGCTGTCAACATCTATTTTGCTCCCATCATTAACACTAGAACAGCATTAGCCTGAAGTCCCCTTGCAGCCTCATTGCATCTCACAGCGTTGTGGGAACTGCTTGAGTTCGTACTGTAACGTCCAACACTGGACTTCAGCTTCAAACAACAATAACATATATATATATATTTACATATATTTTTTTCATCCTCAGGAATCGCTGGCACCCCGGTGGTCTTCAACGTGAATGGAGACGCTCCTGGTCGCTATGAAATCTACCAATACCAGATGACGAATAACGCCACAGAGTACAAGATCATCGGCCACTGGACCGATCAGCTCCACTTGGACGTATGGATACCTGAAACATTGCTTAAAATATGTCTGAAAGATTGATCGTTTGACAAGCGAAGCATGCGGAGTGTTCGCGCTCAATACCTCCATCAGCAAAAATAACCCAATATTTGGTCGTTTAGCATTTCAATAGTAATTCAACTCATTTAGTCGTGACAAAACACTTACAAATATAATTTTTTTTGAATGCTGTGACCTTTATTCCTCTACAAAAAGATATCGAATGGAGGAATTCCCCTTCGTCAATTAACAGAATAAGCCGAAATCTCAAAATATACCTTCTCAATTTGAGCTTATTTTCTTCCAACAGTGCCAAAGCAGCCTCTTAACCGTTTTATGTGACATTTACAGCAACGTTAATGTCGCTGCAGGTAGTAGAGCTTTGTTTATTCACCTCCTCATAACTTATCGCCGTTATCAAAGATAATGCTGAATGCTGCATCCAGCTTATGTCGGGGTTTTTTTTTTATAGGGCAACGGTCGACGGAATGCTATTAATAATAAATCGCGCTCTTCCTGGTTGGCGTTAGAATGTATAAACATGCAGGAAAGCTTTGGGTCAACACAGAGTGTTCTTCCACTCACAATTATGCCCCTAAAAGTAGGTCTCCAATGAAGTAAAAAGCCTTTTTTGCATTAACCTTATTTTGACATTTGCCACCATTACACGGTACAATAATACACAAAGTCCACGATATAAACATATGCATGAACCACAGAATCTGTAGCTTCGCATGTGTTTATCATCAACATCGCTTTGTGTGAAATGCCAAACTTCGTGAGGAGCAATGTTCACGCATCCCCCCCCCTTTTTTTTTTTTGTTTTGTTGCCGTTATGCATCATTTATACATGAGCCCCCGGCGACGGCACAATCTGTAGGCATGCTTTAAGATTACTGTGGACATCGAGGGTCCCGAGCCTCTGGCTGCATACCGATCGACTTCACCTGCACACCGCATTAATACTAAATGAGTAACGTCAGTGAAACGGGCGCCGCGGCGCCGCACCGAGACCGTGTACTGCAGGTCCTCCAGTCGGCGCATTCCTTGTAAGTAATTAAACGGCAAAGTTGTTTCCTGTTGAGTTATAATTTGATGAGTTAACACAATGATGCCTCGATAAAAAATAAATAAACCGCAGCTTCCATGTGGCGAATATCCCATTTACAGTTTGCTCAGTCGATCATGCACTTCTCTGTGTGTGTGTGTGTGTGTGTGTGTGTGTGTGTGTGTGTGTGTGTGTGTGTGTGTGTGTGTGTGTGTGTGTGTAAACTAATCTACCAAGTGTTAATTGAAATGTGTCCTCATGCATTATGCATTATGTAATTGGTGTAACGATAAGTCGTAAATGGCGTTCATGTTTTTGCTATACTGACCCTTATTTCTGATTGGGAGCTGGTCAAAAATGTGATCATTCTGAGGAACTGCACCTTGTTTGGAATTTCAGGGCTGTGAATATTTGAGATTATTGGTACGGTGTGGTGGAATAAACCCGGTAACATCTCGATACGTTCCCCTCCAGACCAATGAAATGCAGTGGCCCGGCGCGACCCAACAAGTCCCGTCCTCTATATGCAGCCAACCCTGCCGGCCCGGGCAGCGCAAGAAGACGGTGAAGGGAATCCCGTGCTGTTGGCACTGCGAGAACTGCGACGGCTACCAGTATCAGGCCGACACGTACACCTGCAAAATGTGCCGCTTCGATTTGCGGCCCAACGCCAACAACACCGGCTGCGACCCCATCCCCATCGTCAAGCTGGAGTGGAGCTCCGGGTGGGCCGTGATCCCGGTCCTCATCGCCGTCCTGGGCATCATGGCCACCCTGTTCGTCGTCGTCACCTTCGTGCGCTACAACGACACGCCGATCGTGAAGGCGTCGGGTCGGGAGCTGAGCTACGTGTTGCTGACGGGCATCTTTCTGTGCTACGCCACCACCTTCCTCATGATCTCCGCCCCCGACGTGGTGATTTGCTCCCTGCGGAGGATTTTCCTGGGCCTGGGCATGAGCATAAGCTACGCGGCGCTGCTCACCAAGACGAACCGGATCTACCGGATTTTCGAGCAGGGCAAGATGTCGGTCAGCGCCCCCCGGTTCATCTCCCCGGCCTCCCAGCTGGTCATCACCTTCAGCCTGATTTCGGTGCAGCTGCTCGGAGTGTGCGTCTGGTTCGGCGTCGACCCGTCCCAGGCCATCATCGACTACGAGGATCAGCGCACGGCCAATCCCAAGATGGCCCGCGGCGTTCTGAAGTGCGACATATCGGACCTGTCCCTCATCTGTCTGCTGGGTTACAGCATGCTGCTGATGGTCACCTGCACGGTGTACGCCATCAAGACCAGGGGGGTTCCCGAGACCTTCAACGAGGCCAAGCCCATCGGCTTCACCATGTACACCACCTGCATCGTGTGGCTCGCCTTCATCCCCATCTTCTTCGGGACCTCGCAATCGGCAGAAAAGGTAATTTTTTTTTACCAGTTTTGCCTCATTTTGTTACAAATTAACTCTTTTAAATTCCGACACAGATGCCAACGTCGTCCCTTAGCTTTCATCAATTGTATCTAAGAAAGAACACAATGAGTGCGTGTTGGATGTCAGTTTTCCATTTGGACTTCCTACGCGCCTCATTGTGAGCAAAATGGCCACTCAAATTATGTTTGTCGTGCAGCGTCGGCCTCTCGTGTTTGCGGATGCTGCCATTACTCATCATGAGACGATGGGCTTTGTGCGACCGCCGTGGGGATTACAAGGCTTTTAGAGCCGTCTTGAGGGATAATTCATTCGCCTCAAGTTTGCTTGGATATGTTTTCTGTAATTGCGTTTCTGTGTCCCGCGTTTGATTCAGCTTTACTGGGCGGGAATACTGAGCAGTCAATTCGCCGCGGAAACAAAAACAGGTGCCACGGGTTTGTGAAGTAGCACAGAAATCACTGTTGGCTGATGATGATGATGATGATGACGATGATGATGTCGCTTGTCACAAATAACCTCTTACAGTTTTAGAGGTTGCTCGACACAGAGGTGCATCGACAGAGCAGGAAGAAGTCAAGCAATGGAGGCATCGGTTCTGGGAATACTACTGTTGGGCGCTGCGTAATAAACTTAATAGCATTCTTAATACTGCCGACAACATAAAGGAGTATCTTATGAAGCGACAAAATAAAGAAGAGAAAATGTGTGCATGGACACTTTGTTCTGGTAAAGTAATAAAAGAGGCGAATGCTCTCGGACAAACTTCAGGAATGGAAACTCTCTGTTCTCCTAAAAGAAATACGACTATCGCCAAATGACTGGTTTGCTACTAAATGTATGGCGGCCCAACAACAATATTGGACAAATATAATGCAAGTTGTGATCTTCACATTTCAGTATCAGCCTGCCAGGTAACACAGGAGGAACATTCCATCACAGGCAGAAGATCAGGAAGAGAGAGTTGGGGATTTGGGTTTCCTTTGCTCTCCGTTTGGATCAGAATCCATTAGGTCCTCTGCGCCCGCTGTGTTTTCCTCAGGATCAACAGGCGGCAGAGCTGTTGCCCGACGCTGTGAGGTTGTGAGGAAACGCACGCGAGCTTTTCTCACATTTTTGGGCCAAAAATAAATACAAATGAATGAAAACTAAATAGAAAATAGCCTTCACTCGTGTCTCCACCATTGAAGAGCAGAGAAGTCATTCTCAATCTTCAGTTTTCGATCCGATCCGAGACTTATGTTGTTATAACAGAGGATGACGGTCATGTTAACTTACAGCGCACCATAAAAAAATCATACAATCTGTAAAAGAGCACACCAGGAGCTATCAGGATTATTACACAAGGTCCTGAAAACCTGAGGTCCTTCTTTTTGATTTTCCATTTTTCAGAGAAGTTTACTTTACTTCCCTCAGATGGATTGTATCCTATTTATTGATTCATCTTTCTCTGATGGACACCATTAATAAGTAATCCATTCTTCAAAGCAAGAAAACAAAAACAACATAAAAACAACCCCAAAATCACCGAGACAAGCACGAGACTAATAGTAACACATGTGCTCTGTGTCTGGTGAAATATGGGAGGTCATTTGCGGGTCGATTTTATTCATTTTTTTTTTGACAAATTATCGGCCTCTCGCCAAAACATGTGCTGGCTTAGAAAGCCGCCGCGGATCGCCGGCTGCAGGGGGTTTGTTTGGCCACGCAGCCAACAAAAAACTAGCCGGGCCACGATCCGTCACAGCTCGTGCCGTGACTCTTGACGTTCATCGCTCACGACAGCGCGCACAAAACATGTCCTCCAACGCCTCCGACGGTCTGGGAGTGCAACACAGCTTTTATTCAATCTTTGTCGATTGGCCGTGCCGTGAGGCCGAGCACGCTCACACAGGGCTAGTCTGAACTCGATATACAGGGATCACAGGCTAGGAGCTCCTGAATGTGTGTGTGTGTGTGTGTGTGTGTGTGTGTGTGTGTGTGTGTGTGTGTGTGTGTGTGTGTGTGTGTGTGGCCGCAATGTTGTCGAATTTCAACGTGGGCGGTGTGGAGCGGGACCCTGTGAACTCCATCGACGTTCCAAAACCCCACAACGTGGAGAGAGCCCTGATCTTCTAACACAGAGCTTCTTCTTTGACGTGAAATATAGGCATAAAAAAAAATTAGTTATATTCAGAAAACCCAAAGCCCAAATGTGTGGGCGCTAGGACCTGGAGGAGCAGTGTTGGTTGTGTGTTCCTGTTTGCATGCCCCGTGTGAAGGTAGCGACAGCTCTGGCAGCTGTCAGGACGAGCGATTTGATCCCTAATGACATAAAAAGAGCAATCCTGCTCCGGAGAAACTTCATAATGGTGGAGCCTTCTGAGGCTTCCTGCCCCCCCCCCCGCTGCACCGATGGAGCAGATTGGCAATCATATCGGCGTGTCAGAGAAAATTTATGTCACCGGGGGCCGATGGAAGAGTGGACAAAAGGGGGTCCTGGCTCTCCTCGCAGAGTGACTCTACTCTGTTCTCCAGAGGGGCGGCAATATTGTTCCCGAACTCTCACCACGGGTGTAATCTTCTCAGGTGATTACAACCCCCACACACACACACACACACACACACACACACACACACACACACACACACACACACACACACACACACACACACACACACACACACACACACACACACACACACACCTTCACCTAGGAATGCTAGCATTGCAGTATGATGGAACACAATGCCCGATCACTTCCATTTGGCACCGACATGGCTTTAGGGCACTTAATTTGTCCAAGGCGTCTCTGTAGTTTTTTGTTTCTTTATCACATCAACATATATCAGTCACTGCTATTTATTTCATATTGTACATCTTTGCTTTCCCTCTAGAACTGAGTGCCCAATAAGATAAGGTCCCACCAGCAGCATGCACACACAAACAAACACAATAAAATAATGCTGTCACAGCGTATACTGTAGCTCGTTTCACTGACATGTACCTAAAGCCTTAAGATGGTCTGCAAAGGTTTGTAAAAAAAAAAAATAAATAAAAAAATTGTAAGCATCTTGAAATGCGAAGATAAATATGTTGCACGAGCTGATATACAAACAACATATGTCATGACCCCACAGTGGGACACAAACAATTTATAACCGTTGACATGCTGGTGGTTCAGGGCCCTGTGGGCTATTCTCATGCCAAGAGACTCAGTCATTTGTGATGTTTGCAAATGTAATGTCAGACAAAACCTCGGGCCAATCTCTCTGAAGGATGTCTGCCAGCTGTACGCTCTTCGCCTCGTGTTCGTCAACTTCAGAGGAACACCCCCCCCGCCCCCCCACCCCCCCGCCATCTTATTCCGAGAGGCAAAGTCAACTGTTCTCTAATTAACCAGGTCACTGTGAGAAGATGGAGCGGTAATGATAACGATGAAATTCGTCACTTTGATGAAGTTCACTTTTAATCTAAAGAAATGATTTAATCCCATTTGACATGAATGTGTTGATATCAAAATCAAATAGGACCTACCTGACTCGCCACATTCCCTACGTCAAACAAAAATCAAGAGACGGACTGTGTTCTGAGCTCTGGGATGATTATCATAACTGAAAAATCACTTGCAGGCACTTTTAATACGCTGTAGGATGTTTTTCCCTCCGATCCACGGCGGGAGTTTTCGCCTGCGGCCGTATATCTGCTACCCAAGCTGTGAGCTGCAGCTGTCACTGGCTTCAGAAAGCACACAGTTCCTGTGCGGTTGTCTAAAAGCTCGGGGGGGTAAAAGACATCAATACGCCTGGCAGTGGGGCACCGCTATTAGTCCTGTGTAATAAATAAGCAAACGAGGTCAGGGGGTGATGACCCAGCACCTGAAAGGAACGCTCCAAAAGTGAGGTTCTCCTACGTGTGAAGCTGTGATTTACATGAAAATGTTACCGTCTTCATCTGTTACCTGACGATGGTGGAGTCTGTCCTTCAGGCGACGTTTTAAAAGCCTCAGTCTATTGAAAGCAATACATTCACGGCCGTCACCAACCATTCTTCTTCCCGCAGCTTTATTTGAAAATTGGCTCTCAGAATAAAAAGACGTGAATTTGATTTTCCACAGTGAGTGTGCTCCGTCAGCCTCGACAAATGACTCCCTGTTTGCTTGTGTCTCTTCCACAACGCAGATGTACATCCAGACCACGACCCTGACCATCTCCGTGAGCCTCAGCGCGTCGGTCTCCCTGGGGATGCTCTACATGCCCAAGGTCTACGTGGTTCTCTTCCATCCGGAGCAGAACGTACCGAAGAGAAAGCGCAGCCTGAAGGCTGTGGTCACTGCAGCCACCATGTCCAACAAGTTCAACCCCAAAGGCGGCCTGAGGCCCAACGGAGAGGCCAAGTCCGAACTCTGTGAAAGCCTCGAAACGCAAGGTTGGTGTGACACCTGACGGGGCAATGAGGAGAAAAGGGAACGAGTCAAATGTGATCCGGAGAACCTCGACCAGGGGTTGATGTTATGCTGACAAAAGTCAGAAATTAGGGGATTATTTCAGTGGCAATTTAAGTGGTATTATTATTATTATAGTTTCTGATCCATTGCAGATATTTAAAAAAAAGTCCATTAACACCGATCGACCAATCAGTTGTTAGTAATCGACAGATCAGAGTATCTCCACTGACCAGAGATGAGCTTGTACGTTTCTTGGAAATATGTCATTCGGCCTGAAAAAGTATTCAAAAAAACTGACTAAAGAATTCTCAGTAGACTAAGATCCAAACGACCAATTAGTCGACTGACAGCGGGCAGCTTATGTGCAATATCCAAATACCAAAAAAAAAATGTGCTCGACAGAAACAGGAAGTAACTTTCCTGTTTCACCTCAGACCACACTGGATTTGTGAATCTGGAGGTGTGACAGAGCGCCCACATTATTCCGACTTCTGAAAAGGAACTAAGGGGAGAAGGTAGCTCAGTGTTGGGGTGGGGTGGGGGGGGGGGGGGGGGGGGGGGGGGGAGGCGATTTCAAATCAACACGATGAAGTGTACGAGACGGCCGTCCTCTGTGTGGGGCTGTGGTTACATCCAATCAAGCAAACCACACAAGGTTCTGATTACCGAAAGTCCTGATTCTGGACTCTTGACGGGCTCAACAGCGTAGAACGATGTGTGTATTAGAGCGAAAGACCCACACTTGTAGGAATGCCTTTTTCTTTTTCTTTTTCTCCCGACCTCAGAATGGAGTCGCCGTGTCTCATCCCATTATAGAGCCCATTCATAGGCGCTGATCTCGCCCTCTGGTCTGAACTGTGAATCTAACAACTGCTCTTTGTGCTTGTGTGTGTGTGTGTGTGTGTGTGTGTGTGTGTGTGTGTGTGTGTGTGTGTGTCAGACTGTGTTGAGGGAGGGGAGCCTTGTGAGGGACTTTAGACTTCTCAGGTAACCTGATTAGACCATGACTTTTTTTTTTATTTCTGCTAATGTTCACCACCACACCCGTGCCTGCCACAAAGCATCCCGGCTGCCCCCCCCACCCCCACCCCCTCCGGCTTAAATACAGCACCCTGAATGACACCGGGCGAGTAATCACACCCTCACAAAATCCACCCTCGACACGACAGACGTTAAACTCGGGTCGGCGCTGTTGGTCGACCCCGGCGCTTTGCGAAATGGCAAATTCCGGCAAGGTAAAAGTCTGTTAAGTGCGGGGAAGATGGCACCGCTCCGTCTGAGTGCAGGAGACAAGCGATAGCCACGTGTCCCCCGGCAATTTGTCCGTCCCCCCCCCACCCCACGTTGACAAAAAAGAAGGAATTTGCGGGACAACAACAATAAGAGGGAATGGGAAAAGACAGATGGGTCTGCCAGCTCCAATTCTTTCTGGACCATCTATTCTTTATCTTGGCCTTGCAGCGCATAAATATTCAAATAAGGTTCATTTATCAATGCTTCTATGCTTTGGATAAAATGGCGACAATGCCCCCCCCCCCTCCATATATTCGTACACCCAACGTGGCACGGACAAATACACAGAAACATTTACCATTACATGCGTCTCCTCGACGGCACTTTTGGCTCTGGCTCTCAGCCGTCTTCTGATTGGATTCATCCCCTCTGACATATTCAATCAGCCAACACTGCTGTGGGCAGATTGGCAGATTGGTAGTGTGATTACCACCACACCAAGAGCATGCTGGCTGAGGACAGCTTTATTTATATAGAGGAAAAAAAACACACAAAAAAAAATAATGGCACAAACGACATACTGCGTGGGCTTTGGAGCATGGCTACACACACACACACACACACACACACACACACACACACACACACACACACACACACACACACACACACACACACACACACACACACACACACACACACACACAGGTAGTGTGACAGTGGTGTTCGTGGGCTTGTTTTGGTCACTGTGGTTCTGCCCTCCGGTCGTCTGTCTCATGTGTTTTTATTCACAGCTGATCAAAAATTCCACGAAAAAAAAAAACACGAATGTTAAAGAGTAACGATGGATGAAAAACACTTAGGGTGCCAAGTCAGATCACATGTCGTCTTAATACGCTTGATGACCGTAGACGCTGCTGCATGTTCTGCTCGGTGCACAGAGGAAACCTCGGGGGTCTCTGCATGCGGCGAAAAAAAGACTCACCATTGCATTTTTTAATACCAACGCTGTGATCTGATCGGCGGCTCTATGGGGTGCTTTTTGTGACAATCAGCTGTGAGGAAAACACTATGAAGAGAAGAGTCCCTGACTTCATTAACGCTGCTGTAATAGCAGGTCTAATCACAGTGATATGACCACAGAGACTAGCATCACTGTCAACCAACACCCAGCAGCAGTTCTTTTCTACCCATCTGCTATCATGTTGTGTAAAATCTATTTTCCTTTTAGAGATGAAACAATAACTTGATTTATCTGTTGGTTGATTGGCAGAAAATGAATCAGTAACTATTATTTTTTTACAAGCAAAAATTCCAAATATTCTTTGGTTCAGGCCTCTTAAACGTGAGGATTTCTCTATTTTCAGTCATTGTACATTGAATATTTTTTATTATTATTTGGTTGGACAAAACAGTAAATCTAAAGATGTCATTTTGAACTCATATTTTTCAATACATTTCAGAAATTAAACAATTAATCCAGTAATTGGAGAAGATTAATGGAACATTAATTAAACGTCCTAATCTATTTTAGATATTTATCGTTTTTGCATCGTTACAACAGTTTGTTCTAAATCAGTCAAATTTCGACTTCCTTCAGATTCGCAAATTCCGTTTAAACGCGACACAATGACAGAGGAGGTGTCATCGCTGTAGATGCAGCGTTCCCATTACGACACCCTGCTGTTACGATTGGTTCCGCTTCGTTTGACGAAGGTATCCGTAAATAGAACTCCCCATCAATCTGGACGCCAACATCTGCGCTGACAGATTACCGTTGCATGCCTACTCTGAATCTCACCCGCTGCATTTTTAAAAAAAAAATTTTTTAACCCTCTCCTTTCCTTCTCCCGCTTCCTACCTCCACCTCTACAGCGTTGGCTTCCAAGCAGACATACATAAGCTACAGTAACCATGCCATCTAAGCCAAGGGACGAACAGAGGAGGGCGGAGCCAGGGGCCTGCCTGAGGAGAAATCACCTGATTCTGGGGAATACCGGAGGGGGAAATTGCTGGAGGACTTCCAAAAGCTGCAACAGCAGGAGAAGGACTTGGAAGGTGGAAAAGATGGGAATTTGTCACTCCATGAATAGAATGGATATCGTATTTTTTTAAGAGAATCAGGTAAAAAGGCTTGAATGGCGAGTTTATGAGAAATTGGTAGTTCTGCAGGAGGGAGGTCGGACGGTTCATTTTCCTCTTCCCACCCTTTCTGAGCGAGCGGCGACGTCTCCAGACGACCGAACCAGCTGGAGGCGACGCGTTGTTTTCCGTTCTGAAGCGTAAAGCACACAGTTCCAGTTCTGATCTGAGGCCGAATCGGGGGGGGGGAGGTTCTGTTTTCGCTCAAGTCAAATGCAGTCCACGAGATGAAACGGTATAAAAAAAAAATAAAGTCATTATTTTTTGGTTACTGGTATTATTGGGGTTTGAAAGCTGCAGTGCTCTTCAGACGACATGCCTTACTACAGCACACCCAGCGTTCCTCCACGAGACAACCGACACAAAAAGCAGTGGGTCATCCCAGGTTTTTTCTTTTCTTTTGGATAAATGTTTCATAAAAATGACGACGACGACGATGATGATGATGCCGATGCCGTCATCTTCAGGCAAACTCCCCCCCCCTAGTGTACAGTCCCAGAGCATGCTTGTTGGGAGCATCACGTGTAACTGTGCTGTGTGTCGTCAACGTCTTTGGAATGCAACATTTGTCACGGTCGTCGTTCACTGTGGAGATGTCATGTTGGACCGTTACCCTCTGCTGAACCCAGAGGCATTTCAACTAAAAAAAATAAAAAGTAAAAAAAAATTAAAAAATAGGAGCTAATCCAAACGCAACATTGAACATTGGAATACCTTCACAGTTCACACCGCACTCCATTAACGTCAGCCGGGACCTAAAGAACCTGTTGACTCACTGGCCTTTATTCATCATGTCCAAGCCTTCCGCCAAGCAGTTGAATGATTGTGAGAGTTCGGATTTCGTTAAACTTTTCCGCCCAGCAAAGGTCCAATTCCTGCCACAATAACACACACATTTTGCCATTCCTTCCAATAAATTACACCAACTGTTATTTCTTTATTATCCTGTCTTTGCTAATATTCGTCGATTTTATTGTGATGTACAATTTACAATTTAGTGTTCATCATTTTTTATTTTTTTTTTATAGCGGCGGAGCTGGAACAACCGTCTGTTCTGTCACTTACCACTTGATTTGTGAAGGACTCAAAAGGTACACACGGGTCTGCTGTGGTACCAGATGTATATTAAAGCTCACGGCGTGATGGATTAACGCAGCCCGGGATCACACGGGGGGGGGGGGACCTCTTATGATCCGTGATGGATGCACACGTAATCTGTGTTCCCGGGAAAAAAAAAAAAAAAAAAAAAGGATTTTTATTCTCCTTTTTCTGAGTCATGAATTTCACGGCCGCAGTGGAAATTGCTAATGAGAGTTTTTTTTTTTTTAATAGTATTTTGGGTACAAAATTAGGCTCGTGCAGCTATACGCGGCATGAAGACCCATTTTGGGGATAATAAAAAAAAAGGTGCAAAACCTTTGAAATGTTCAAAGATAATTATGTGGATGACATGCAAAGGACCTCGGTGTTTTACCTTTCAACAGACCCAACACAAGCATTTTAGGCTCCGTTTAAATATCCCCCACGAATCCTAAATAGTATTTTGGTGAAAACATGAATCGCTTAATTTAGCCTGCGTTAAGAGTCGCCAACACATCTACAACTCTATTCAGCTTCTTAGGCTCATTCATCATCGCTACGCTTATTTTAAATTGATAATCGCAGCTCAGTCTCGTCTAATATGGATTATTCATCCGGAGATGAAAAGGGGAGAATGTACAGCTGCTTGATCAATAAAGGCCGGTGCCTCCATTCTGTGCCTCATGTTCCTCATTAAACTACTCGCCGCCGCTCTTTCCGCGGCTCCTTCACGGTGTCCGTTTTATGTCGCATCCATTACCGTTCCAGTGTGTTCTGTTCAAACGATCGGCGAGACTCGGTGTGCAATTTATAATTAAGTGTGTAAACTCCATTTCTGTCCCAAGTCTCCAAAAAGTGTTTGTCATTTTAAAAAAAAGGGACTCTGGTATTCCCCCCCCCCCCCCCCCTCCCCCCCCTCCCCCCCTCATTTAAATGTTATTCCTCAGCGATGCAAAAATATGTATGTTGCATGTCAAAACTCATAACAAGTCATGTGAACAATCTGAGAGGAACGGTGTAACGTCCAGGAGGGAAAACGACTGCAGAGGATTATTAATATCTAATATCTAATACTCCGGTTCCCACGATTCTCTCAGCTTCAACAAAAGTCTACGGTGTTGCTGCAAATGTTGTTTTCTCATCAGTTGATAAAAGTATTGTTTGTGGGATTGTTTGTGTTTGTGAATATGATAATTTTCTGCTTTTTTTTTTGTTTTTTTTGCCACCCCCCCCCCCCCCCCCTACCTCCCCTTTATTTTTCTAAAACACTTTGTCTGTGTTACAAAAATAGAATATGTAAGTGCTGACTGAAACTAAGTGGCAAGTTAATGTACGTTATTACAATGGATTGATCCTGTCTGCTTTATGTACTGAAATATATATATAAAAAAAAAAAAAGATTAAAAAAAAAAAGAAATACAGTGCCTGGATATTTATGAATTATCTATAGAAAAAAAAATTACAATGTGTAGAGCATGTTCATTTTTATACAAGATATTTCTAATAAAAGACTGTTTTGCTAATGAAGTGTGACCGCGTGTTCTTCTTAAGCATCGGTGTCAAAGAAATCATCATCAGTAATCAAACCCTGAATGCAGAATCTATATGGAAGTAAAAGCATGCCGTGTGATTTGATGGGATTTTAATTGACGCACAGACAGGATGTTTGAACGAGCGATTGCCTCAGAACAGGTGTTCAGAGTTCTGTTACAAATCGGAGCTGATTGACAGAGAACAGATGATCTGAAAACTGTTGAGGTCATTTATCAATCAACAAGTGTCAAACATGTTCTAGATTCCAGCTTCTTCAGTGTCAGGATGTGCTGCGAACGATCACAAGATGCATGAAATGCATTAAAACCTGCAACGTGTTGAAGAATCAACGACCTTGTTGTCGTAAAGTGAAGTGAGTTAAGCACCGATGCGGACTCAGAGAGAGAGAGCTGGATCTGTGACAATGAGGCCCATCTATTCAATTCAATCTCTGATTATGTAACATTACATACGGACATTT
>NW_027176275.1:306534-429034 GCF_023349555.1 Cebidichthys violaceus | reverse complement strand
CATGCAGCTCCACTATATAGAGAAGTCCCCTCTCTGATAGGTAGACGTCACTCAAAGATGAAAGTCCTCTCTTGGCAATTTCTTTAAAAAAAATTAAAAAGCACATTAAAGTAATATATACTGGTTAAAGACCTTACAAGTACATTTTCTATCCATTTTAGTATTTTTAAAATGACCAGAAACACAAGTTCCCTCTTGGTTAGCATACAGTGACAGTCCACTGTTGGCAAGGTGTGTGTGTGTGTGTGTGTGTGTGTGTGTGTGTGTGTGTGTGTGTGTGCGCGCCGTGCCACAGCCCCACAGTCGCTACAGCTGGCCGTCCACAGTGTTTAAACCACGCAGCGTCGAGACGAAGCCACTGAAACAGCGACTGTAGAGGAAACGAAACATCACCGCCGTGATAATACTCATAAAAAAAACGAGGCTCGTCTGGACCTGAAGGCCTCCTCCTCAGGAGAGACGGACTTGTTCGATTTGTTCAAACAAAAGAGCATCAGTCTTCTTCTTTATGAATGTTTTAAAAAGGGCATTGTGCATCTCGAGGTGACGTGTGGTATTTTTTTTTTTGAGCAGGCGTCGCATGTGTTGTGTACGGCATCTTTATTGTGATTAGTCCCAACAAGTTCAGGAGTTTATGGACACGCTCCATCAAACAGCCCGATAGATAGAATAAAAGTCTCCACAGTGGAATCTGATAATTGAAATTCAAATGAGCACACATCTACTACAAACATTTAAATCACCCGGGAAGAAACTCATTATGCGTAATAGCAGCCTTTTTTTTTTTTTTTTCCTTTCTTTTCCTGGACCTCAAATAATCTTAAACTGCATGACAGCATAATGGAACCCTGTTGAGGAAAGATAAATATTCCATCAGCAAGACTCCCTCTTTAAAAATCGCAGAGACAAACAGAGTGTGCTGTTTAAAAAAAAAAAAAAAACTCTCACCTGGTTTTCAAGGTTGGAACTATATCAACAGTGCATGAATATAATTAGCATTTATTGTTGAAAATCCCTCAAAACTCACAATTTCCCGAAAGTTTTCAAATACAAGTGGAGTACATTATGAAACAGACTTTAATGCACAACTTTTGAGATGCTTGTATTTAACTTTTTTTATCCTACTGTGTACCTCTACTGTGGTAAATCTCAGCGGGAAATATTGTACTTAGCTTTAGTTACTTACTGTAGTTACTTACCGAAAATATGATCAGTCAATAAAATATGAATCATTTGTTTTTGAAAGGATTAAAAGTAGTGTCACCTGAATCCACTACAACATTAAAACGCTACTTTTACATGAATGCCTTGGTATCCATAACGATACAATACTATAATATGCTAATATCATTAGCTGTTAGGGTCCATTCTGCTGCATAATGAGTCATTTTACTCTAAATAGCTTCAGTGCATTTTGCATACTTAACTAAGCTTTTACACGCAGGACTTTGACTTGTAATGGAGTATTTTTATATTCAAGTATTACTATTTTTACTTGACTAAAGGATGGTAATACTGCCTCCTTCACTGCAGTACGACTTGCACGTTACAGTACAAGAGACAGAATCATGTGTACATTACCATAACTCCCTGCACAATAATAACAGCGTGTGCTCACACTGACAGGATGACTTAATGGACCAGATCACAGGATGAGACCCCTCATTTATCTCTAAGTATGTACATGTCTATACGCGTGTGTGTGTGTGTGTGTGTGTGTGTGTGTGTGTGTGTATAAGCTAGTGCTGCAGCATGGATGAAAAGCCAGGTGATAGCCACACTTTCTGTGTTTGTAGATTTGCAGTAGTCTGTCTTCTGTGAGGAGATGTCAATCAGATGTGAACATGCTCAGACAGGAATTTAGTAATCTTTCTCGCTGCTATTTTTAACCAGCCTCCTACAGCTGTTTGTGTCGTCTTTTCTTGTCCTTCCCTCGCTGTCTGGTTTGCACATCATCGTCTAACTGGAACACCAACGCAGACAATATTTCAGGTTGAAACGACTGATGCGCTGTAGATTTTAAAGGTGAGATACTGTGCTCATTTTTCACCCTAATACCAAATTTGGGTTTTCTAACATGTTTACATGCTTCAATGTTTAAAAACACTTCATTGATCTAATACTGTCTGCCTGGAAATACCTGTATTCCATCTCTGTTTTAGCGTCTGTCTCTTTAAGCTCCTCCTAACTATCAGGCTACAAGCTGGTTCCACTAGACCCCCCAGTTCACCCCCCATGTGAAACAAAGACAACGTCGACCTATTTCTCAGTTCATTTCCATACTTCCATAGTTATTTAAACCCAAACCACAATCTTTACCTAAACGTAACTAAGTCGTTTTGTACCTTAAACCTAGTCGTTTTGTTGCTTAAACCCAACTAAGTCGTTTTGTTGCTTAAACCTAAATAAGTAATGTTGTTGCTTAAACCTAACCAAGTCATTTTATTGCTTAAACTTAACTAAGTAGTGTTGTTGCTTAAACCTAACTAAGTTGTGTTGTTGCTTAAACCTAACTAAGTTGTTTTGTTGCTTAAACCTAACTAAGTTGTTTTGTTGCTTAAACCTAACTAAGTTGTGTTGTTGCTTAAACTTAACTAGTAGTTTTGTTGCTTAAACCTAAATAAGTAGTTTTGTGGCTTAAACCTAACTAGGTTGTTTTGTTGCTTAAACTCAATTAAGTCGTTTTGTTGCTTAAACCCAACTAAGTTGTTTTGTTGCTTAAACCTAACTAAGTTGTTTTGTTGCTTAAACCTAACTAAGTTGTTTTGTTGCTTAAACTCAATTAAGTCGTTTTGTTGCTTAAACCCAACTAAGTTGTTTTGTTGCTTAAACCTAACTAAGTCGTTGTATTGCTTAAACTTAACTAAGTAGTGTTGTTGCTTAAACCTAACTAAGTCGTTGTATTGCTTAAACTTAACTAACCTAACTAAGTTGTGTTGTTGCTTAAACCTAACTAAGTCGTTTTGTTGCTTAAACCTAACTAAGTCGTTTTGTTGCTTAAACCTAACTAAGTTGTGTTGTTGCTTAAACTTAACTAGTAGTTTTGTTGCTTAAACCTAACTAGGTTGTTTTGTTGCTTAAACTCAACTAAGTCATTTTGTTGCTTAAACTTAACTAAGTCGTTTTGTTGCCTAGCTTAGTTTATTTAGAAAATACTGTATACATTTAACTGACACCTGTTGCTGGACTTTGGGGGCTTTTTGGAACAAATATCGATGTGATTGTTGGCGAATAAATCAGCAAAGAGGCCTTTTCTATATTTCTGACACCCCCTTAAGTCTCCATGCCACCCTGCTGCCACTCCATGAATATTTACCTTTATCTGCCACTGGGTGCAGGTTACAAAACTATTAGCATGCATCACCTGTACATGTCACACATGCCACCGGCCTTTTTTTTAAATTACAAATGTGGCTATTGTGTTCTGTGTGTATGTGGGTGCGGTGGCTGCTGGCCTGGTGACACTATAACAGCTCATGATTTAGGACTGTCAAGACTCCACGCCATTACTCTTGTCCTAGACACCAGATTTCTCGCTGGTTCTCTGCTTCACCTGCCCCACAGTAGGTATTTACGTGTTCAGTTAGCTGCGCTACAGAAGGGGGGCCGGTCCATATGTCTCCCTGAACCCTCTGAATAATTTAGCCCAACAGCCATTCCTATAAAAACCCCATCTATATTAATGAGCAGCCTCCAACCATTTGGATCACTGTATGGCAGTTGCGGTCCCTCCATCATGCTTGAGGTGCCGTAGAACGCCCGCCTTCACCCGCACAATCTCAGGGTAGATACAGTGCGAGAGTCTGGTTTGTCTAAAATCACACCTCCTCCCATCCATCAACCGTCTTTTGCTTTCACGTGATGCCGCAGACACACAGACTCGTTCCTACCTAGACAATGCAGCCCATTGTGAGGCAGTCTTTTTTTTTACATCCTTCATCAAACGGGATTGGTTGGATCCAGGGTTGGTTTTTGTTTTAATGAGGCTTCCTTTTATTACGGAGTAGCTACTTCTGTGCTAACTGACAAGAAACATAACGTTGCTTTAAAAAAGAAAAAAATAAATGGTCAGTGCCTGGGCTGAATGATGAGTAGGGTTTATAAATCTAAGGGTTTAAAATTTGGGGTTTTATCTGCGCTCATTTAAAAAAATAGTTTTTTCATTCTGTACTTAATTTGAGGGTCTTTGGAAATGATCAATCCTCAATGCAGGAAGACCTTCTGACAGTTTTCTTGGATCAGGAAACACAACTTTTTAAACTTTATCTATAAAACCGGCAGAAATCAGCTTAAACCAGTGTTCTCCTTTTATTGTCCAAAAAAAACAAACAACGGAGGCCTTAGTGACGAGTAATAAAAGTTCTTTCATCAAGACGACACAAAGTACCTGAAACTGTTAAAGAGTATTGAGCATTTACTTGCATATTGCCTCCACAGTGTTCATTAAAGACGGAGCGCATTCGGTTTAGATCGCCCCCCTTTACGAAACATTTATATCTTGTCAAACAGTTTAAGTCAAAGGAGCTTCTCCGCCCGTTGGACTGTTTGGTCACGGTCCAGCGGCGGGGAGTTAACTGTACTCAGGGATCAATTTACTTTTCATCAGCACTCAGTTTGAATCATTAATGAGAGTTTGGATATCTCCTCCGTTTTGTCCACAGAGCAGAAGTGAGCTGGATTTACTAATATGCATATCCAACGACCACCAATCCCGCGTCAGAGAGGAATAGTACAAATTCTGAAATCTATAAACACGAGGGCTGTTTTGTTCCAAGTAGATACAGAGCCGAGTAATTACTCTGTGAAAAGGGGGGGTGATGTTTTTCCATCAAGTGATTGGTGACTGTTGTGGAATTAACTTCCTCCCTCGTCTGGCTAATGACATAACCTCGCCGCCTCAATTTGTCACTTTCCTGCTTATAACTTTGGATCTGGAGCAAAAAGAAAGAATACATTAAGTTTTATCTATAACAAGAAGCAGATCAGGCTGTGCATTATATACACCTGGGCCTTCAGTGCTGCCCTACTACAGTCATTATGACGCCACAGCTACGGTTATCATTTGTTCCTAGGGGTGTAACAATACACGTATTCATATTAAACCGTTCGGTACGAGGCTTACGAACCGAACAACATGTTTGAATAATACTGGTGCGTTCGGAAAATGCAGAAGCTTAAATTGTGGGGAAATAGAATGTTTTTTCGGTGGACTGCGCTCACGTAGGAGACGCCGGGGCTGTGTGACCTTTTGAACCCGGAACGATAACAAAAAACAGCTGAGAACAAAGCATGACAAATCAACCCAGCGACACTGCAGCGCTAGAGCCATTTATATTATTCATAAAAACGACATGATAGACAAATTAACACAGTAGTAACGTTACTGCAGATGTTAAAAAAAAAAAAAAAAAAAAAAGCAGTTCACTTACCAAAGCTGCTGTTCACTTAAAGACAAAGTCAGTAACTCCCAAATCCTCCTTCAGCCATTGAGTGTTAAAAAAACCCAAAGAATCTACACCAAGCAAAACCCTAAAAATGTCATCATTTCTTCCATATCTTTCAATTTGAACTCTTCTACTCCCAACTAAGCTCTGGTGGCTACCTTAAGTTTTGTGTCACAATAGTCACGTGATCGCCCACTGACCAATCACAGCGCACGCTGCACCTCACTGCAGCGCTGACCTTAATTAATGCTGAGCCGCACGTTAATGATGGCGTACTTGTATAGGCCAGCTAGCAGGCTCTGACACGTCAAAGAACCAACATGTCAAACTAAAGATCTGATTGGTTGAAGACGATGACAATCAACAATACCGTCCCCCCCCCCCCATTTACTTTTAAGCTGCAGAGGCATTCACCTGTGAGTGTGAAGGCCTCGGGCCGCTCTTCCTACCTGGAGACGGCATAGAGGTGAAATGTGATTGGATGAAAGCTCTACTTAAAACAAGCTGTGCTGGAAGCAGAGCAACAGAGGGAGACAGTAGCTGTGCAATGAGAACATAAGATAAATGGGGGAAAATGTTTTATGAAAAATGATTAAATTATAAAATAGCTATAACTTTGTGATTCTGTTTAGGCCAGCAGAGAAGGCCTTGAAGGCCCACCACTGGTTTACATATATAAACAAAAAGGCTTTTAACACTCTTGCGCCGTTATATCAATTTTTATTATTGGCTGTGAAGTACTGTTGAAGGATCAACAGCTGTTATTATGCGTCATGCTCAAACAATGCTCCGGTATTGAGCCGTCGTAGGGGGGAAAATCACCTATTGATCAGAGCAGAGTGCAGAATCTCTCTCTCTCTCTCTCTCTCTCTCTCTCTCTCTCTCTCTCTCTCTCTCTCTCTCTCTCTCTCTCTCTCTCTCTCTCTCTCTCTCTCTCTCTCTCTCTCTCTCTCTCTCTCTCTCTCTCTCATAAACATCCAATAACACTATGCCATTCCTCAGCAGAGCATCTGCTGCCACGGCTGGCCATTTGTCTTTATGGTTAGTAATTCACTTACCAAGGGGAGCGGGTGTATGGCCCAAACTTTCATCAGCAGAAGTGTGGTTTTTCATTTGAGAGCTAATGAAATGAACATGGGGAAATGAATAAGCCGAGAAATAAAAAAAAAAAAAACGGAACAAAAAGAAAAATGGAAAAACTCCTTATGGCCGACCACATACGTCCTCCTGGAGTGCTGCTGCACGCCGCAATAATGCTGTTGTGTGTGTGTGTGGAGCAGTTATTCACTGTCAGCATGCAACAGCTTGCATGCAAGTTGTGTGGCCGGCATCCAGCGAAACAGTTTGCCTTCCCCGTCTACCACCTGTCCTGTCTGCACTGTGCCGACATATCTATTAGAAGAATATGGAGTTTACCCAGGAGATTATTCCTCGGTGCATTTTTTTTTTTTTTTTTTTTTTGGAATTGTCCGTCAAGAGTAAAAACCGCTGTAACCGCCGTGCTGCGTCAACACACAACGCATGCGGCCGGCTTTTCTTCTGCTGACAAAAGCTGCCATGACAAGAGCTTCTTCTTCTGGGGCGGCAGCATTAATCTACTTCCTGAGCTCACAGAGTGTCTTCAGCAGCTCGCTGTTGCTTTGCAAATAGATGGTCAAAAGCAGCTACACAACAAAATGTTCATGTTTTAACTATATATATATATATATATATATATATATATATATATATATATATATATATATATATATATATATATATATATATATATATTTATTATATGTCATAAGCAAAACATTATACAGATTATACAGCACTGTGTTTGGTTAAATGTTGCATTTTATCATTTATTTTGTGCGTTTCCTGAAATATTGTTGCGTTTCTTGACGTATTTTGACCCTCAGGGCCACCATACTGTAAAGACCTCAGATGCCTTCTTCAAATTGCAGGGGTTTTTTTTACTGCCAAAGAGTATTTGATGAACCGTCTATTTTTAAGTGCTTTTATCAGAGCTATTTGAAACATAGTAACCTTCTTCACAGGCTGAACCAGCGGGAGAGAGGAAGTGACAATATTGTGATGACGCTCAGCATCTCTCTCACACACACACACACACACACACACACACACACACACACACACACACACACACACACACACACACACACACACACACACACACACACACACACACACACACACACTGAGTAATGTGTGGCAACTCTGTATATTGAAATAGCACACGGCGACAAAAGCAAACCTTGAGAAATAGATATGACTCAATCTTTCAATTTCATGCTGATAATCTGTAACCTAATCCTTTATTAAAAGCAGAGGGAATGATTGCTCATAACCAGGAAACGAGACATTTTAAGGCCTTTTAAAAACCGATAAATGTTGACAGATGAGATAAAAATGCATTTGAACTTCTCAAAGAAGTCTAAGTTTACAAAGTGCCACAAAAGAGTTAATCTTTAAAAGAATAACCGCTTTATCAGATTCATTATTTAAGCCTTTTAAAGGAATAACCACAGGGACGTTCAGTGGAATATTGATGAAGTATATATTTGCATTTAAATTCTTTTCAACATCATCTTTACTCCCGTCATTTAGTAATATACTATAAGATTACTTTGATATAAAAGAATGTCGAAATCCCACTTAGGAGCTTCTTTGAAACAATGGATGCAACTTTCTGGTTGTGAAACTGTTGGTCGATATTAATGTTTAAAATGGCAATTCGGCCGAAAGCCGAGATCGATGTTTTAGTTATTTATACCCTGTTTGTGCAAAGTAAAAACAAAGACATCTTCATATAACACAAATGTATAACTGAGCTGCTTTAATGTCTTTCATTTCATTGTCTTTGACTAAGCACAGATAACCTCTAAACCCTGATTACAGTGGGATGAAGCGACCGAATAATTATGCAGAATCTGGATGCGTTGTGTGAAAAGTGAGAATTAATGTAAGACTCGAGCGGCTCACTGTTACGGTCTACACTTAAAGACAACATGTTGATGAACGCCGAGCGACTCAAACAGAAAAAGAAAGTGAGAAATAAAAAAAAAAAGGTTTAAAATGAATATTTACTGTTGTTCAAAGGATACGGGGTCAGACAGCTTTTGGTGGATTAAAGTGAGTTTCCTTGAACTCCAGGAAAGATGAGAAGATGAAATGTCTCACCATGTGGAGCAGAATCAAATACAAGCCACAAAGTCACACAAGAGGACTCCCACCCGGGGCTTAAGACAGCACAGCATGAACTGAAAATAGACCGAGCTTAACAAAGCTAAAGTTGGGCGATCGTAATCCGGCACACTAAGTTATAACGAAATATACATTTCTCATCATCTGTGGCTTTAATTCATACCGTCATTCCATGTGATCTGGTTCATTTTTCACCTTTTTTTTTTGATACGAACTATGGTTCACCTGAATTTTAGAAACTGGACCTTTTAATAATACGGCAAAGAGTCCGAATAGGATGGATGTATAGGCGGATCCCACGCCGCTCATTTCCAACATATTATTTGGCACCTTCCTTTTATTCATGACAAGCCCTCCTTTTTTTCATTACGCGGTATATAAGAAGTGCACGCTGAATTGAATTTCCAGTTTCTATTTTCATATATGTGGTTATGTTTCTCGGTCCTCACAGATGCAGTGCATTATGCTTGTTTGGAGCCAGGGCTTCTTTTATAGTGAGTAATGGTTTTCTGCAAGGGAAGGAATCCAAGTCCTTCCAATAAAGTGGTGGAGGTATATCATAGCCCTCATTAAGCAGAGCTATTATGAACCTGCTGGTGCACAGTGCCACCAGACAGGATGAGAAACTGGCTCTCTGGACTTCCATTCCTCTGGCCTGGGTGAACAATGCGGCTCCTCCTCTCCTCCCTCCATATCATTTCAGCGGCTCCGATAAAACGGCTGCATATTCATGTTGTGACATTTCTGTTTAGCTATAAACCATCTGCTCCAGGTCGAGATAAATGTACTTATTTAGGAAAACGCACAAAGATGGACTCCCTGGGATTGATTTTTGGCGATGCGATAGGTGTCTTAAAACGTGTCATTCTCTCCCGTGACAGGCAGGGGGCGACTGCTGCGGTTGCAAAATTGAAGTGCGATTGTATAGGAGTCTATGAGGAAATGACCCTATACGTCTTGATGGTCATTTATTAAATCACGGTCCCATTTGGAGTAAAATAGTCCATAAAGTGGAGTATTTATTTAAGGGCGGGCTTACTGTGATTGACAGGTTGCTGTCGCTACCGAGCCTTATGCAGCGTCTCTACGTCACCCCCAAATATGGTAACGTCCGATCAGCTGTTGCAAAAAAAAAAAAAAAAAAAAAAAGCAAAGATGGCGACTGCCTGGGAGCCCCCAAATAAAAAGGACCCCAAACATCTTTGAATATATTATGTTTAGATGTTTAGATAAGAAAAACTATTACTATTCCAATTCATTTTACACCAAAATGCACCTAAAGCGCTGCAACTATGCAACTCACTCTACTAACTCTGTATTTCTACAACAAGCACTGCGTTTACTTGACGGAGAAATGCTATTGGCTACATTGCAGATTCAGATTTCGGCTCACAAAATATAGCTATTAAAATATGATACATTGTTATTCATTAAGCTATCCAGCATCACATTAGAAGTGACAGGTCCCTCTTGAGCCGACGTTGAGCACATTGTGCTGGAAATGCCTCTCCTTCACTCTGCACTGAAAAAGATGAAGTTAGGACTTCACTTCGGCGTATTAATAGTTGTACTAATTTGTTTGGAGTGCTGCTAATAAAAGCATTTAATGTGTCAATTTATCAAGATTTAATATGTTTTCTTTGGAGCGTTTTGAATCAGAAATTGTATTGAAGGGACTTTATTTTCCAAATTCAAACTTTGACAGTATGTATTGTTGGCCATTTAGGAAATGAGTCACTGCAAGTTTTTTTTTTTAATACCACAAAGTTTTCAGCCAAGTAGCCAGATGGAGTCATGTATCAAGATAAAAAAAACTGCCTCAAAGTGCCAATATATCACATCGAAGCCAACGATAATACGTAATGACCTACTGTATAATGATACACGCAAGAGTGTGTTTTTACGGCCAACAGTTTACCCTTTGGAGAAGAGAACAAGGGAAAATGGGTAATGAAGAGAGTAAACACATCAATGTCATTAGTCCCGCTGAGCTCGTTAGGGTTTGCAATGCGAGATTCAGAACCTGAATTCGTGATGTGAACATATTCCAGACCCGGCTACCACACCGACGTGATTCCGCATCAATATCTGGGATGAACTTCATTCCCTGAGAGCCACAAAAACATGAACCTCATTTAAAAAGCTTCTTTTTTTTTTTCCTGCTTTAAGGCTTTATAACCAATCATCTTACATTTTTATTAGGAGAGTCGTGATTTTTTATTCGGTCCGAAATAAGCTTTTTCGATTTTGATCCTCGCAGTGAAAGGCAGCATCTGTTCTCCCAACACTATCCCAATAAATGCAGCTGTTGTTTTCCCCATCTAAAATAGATATCGGAGATGAATTATGACGCGTTTAACTTCCTTACACAAGCTCATACGTTATAAGCTTTGTTATTTTTAATCAAAGCAGGTATTTAAATAAAAATACAGTCATTTATTTACCACTTGGTGTGTTTTTGTGCAAATAACCACTATGGATGACAGTAACAAAGTAAAAAGGATAACATTTCAAATTTTTTTGACAGTTTACTCATGACTTTAGGACGGTTTAAAATGATTATTCGGGATGGTTTTGGGACAGCGTGGAGCCTTGCTGTCAATTATGGTTCTTTGAAAGAAAAACAGAAACGGCCCAAAAAAAAAAAAAACGGATTTGGCAGGTCAGACTTTTAAAAAATTGGTCTCATCTCTATTTTTACACTGCTGGGTGCTTTAGAAAGATAGATAGAAAGATAGATATATACTTTATTCATCCCCAGGGGGAAATTTGTACTATAAATAATGTACTATAAAACTGTGCAGTGTATTTCATGTACACATAAATATATGTAGTAGCGTAAAAAGCACAATCCTCTTTGAAATATAGTATAACATAGGAGTAGATAGCATCAAAAGTGTACTGTAGTACTTGAGTAAATGTAAATGTAGTACTTGAGTAAATGTACTTAGTTACTTTCCACCACTGATTAACATCATGCTATACAAATAAGCGTGCAGCAAAATCATGCATTGTGCGACTGACCGACCCAGAAAGAATTTAGTCTAGAGCCCTGCAACCGAAGTTAAACACTAAAATGTGGACTTCTTTGTCTCATTATAAAGAAATGCTACACTGTCTCAGCTGTACTTGATTTATCCTTTTATTAAATATTTGAAGCGCGGCATTCACAAGATCTGTTAGCGAACATGAATTATTTGGCTCTCGCATCTGCTCCCGACGATCCCCCATCCAGGCAATGAGGCGAGGGCGCTGCGGAGGGTTTTCCTTTCCTCTCTAAATAAATGCCGAGCGCAAAATTCTCCTGTAATCAATATTTCATCAATATAACATTGCTCTCTAGTTGTCACATTAATATAAATGCTATTGTTGCGTAATGTTTTCGAGCGAGGGAAAACACAAAACAAGGTTTTGCCCACGAGAGATCAGCGTTACTGTATTCAGGGAGAAGAACGGGCCGAGGTGTGAGGTCACGGCAGGTTAAACGAAAGGAAGCCGTCGCCTCATCTCCCGGTCTCCCGGTCCCCCGTGACACCGCCTTGTATCGGGCTTTCTCCCACGCTGGCCTTGTTACTCTACTTACGTTAGGGTTGAAAGTGGAGCAGACAGACTGTGTCTTCTCTCTCTCTCGCTCTCTCTCTCTCTCTGGTGAGTTTGCCTTGTAAGGCCCTCTGAGGTTTCACAGTCCAGCAGCGTTTAATCACACCGAGCGTGACCGACTGAACTCTCTCCGCACTCCTCGGCCTTTATTCTTTACATTACTGCGCTCCGTCCTGTCCGCCCCCCCCGAGGACGGGGACTTTGCTTTAATACTTGAAAACATTTTTTTTCCATACTTCGATTCGGATTCCGTCACAGTTAAATCCACCCCGTAACCCTTTCCTTCACAGTTAATTTACAGCGAGTGCTGTGAATTTATCAGGTAAATGTATGTCAAAGCAGTACAAAGTCAAATATCACAGGGACAATGCTAACATGCTAACGTTGGGCAGGTCTTAGCCAACGCGTGCTAATTAGAGCGAAGCGCGACGTGCAGCCGAGGCCGACGGGAACGCCGTCGGTTCAAGAATTTCAGTACTTCAAAATGAAACGTTCGAGCTGATGACGCCGCTGGATTGACAAGTTTAAGGCGTCGCCAATTGAATGTAGATTGTGAATTTGATTACAATTGATCCCGAGGGGGAACTTTAATGGCAATTCACCTCACATTCGTCAAGACATTTCACTCTGAACTAAAACTGTCAGGGATCAAATTTAAAATCCAATGTCTGTAGGAAAAGATAATGAAAAGCATAAAAATCTGCCACTGTCAAGGCAGACACAATGACCACCAGCTCAGCCGTTATAGTGGAAATTAAAATCCGGGCAAAAAGGGGCCTTGGGTTACTTAATTAACAGTGAGTAAGAAGCACGCTTAACAACTCTCTAGGGTTTCTCAGCAGAAATGCATTAATGTATTGGAACATAACACATTTTATGATGGTTGTATTGTTTTAAGTTGTTTTCCGGTGGTGATAGGATAACATTTTTCCTAATAGGTGGTAAAATCGATTCATATTCAACAATTTGAATTTCACTATGTTGTGAAATAAAAAGGTTAGAACACAGGTTCGCTCTCTATGTAGAACTTTCAAAGCTGTACATTGAGGCTATAATTGCACCCACTGTGAGGCGCAAGGATCAAAAGTCTGCATGCTACTCACGGCCAATTACACGCGACGGGGAACATGATTGAAATGCTTAACGAGGGGGAGTTATCCCAACTCTTGGAATCAGATGCAAGCAAGTCTGACGAAACAAAAAACGATCAAAAAGAGTTCAGTTTAAGCACTAAAATGCCTCAAAACATAAAAAAAAAATAACAAATTTGAAGATAGCTTGCATAAATCTGTCCCACATGTTGTAAAGCCTACTAAATATGAGAATCAGAACACCTTCTCTATGTTGTTGTCTTAATGTCACGGTGGATTTGTGATCTTAGAACAAACACAGATGTGCTTCAACAAGTCCAGTTGATATGTGCATAAGAAGAAAACAGAGCTTAGTCAACTAATGAATTAATTTGCTCTTGAACAACAGGATTAGCATTGTTGATGTTGACGTCTCCAGTCAGAATTATTCTGTCAGAGTCTGTGAATTGCATTGTCAAAGCAGATTAGTAAACTCTTCTGAAGAACACTGGCTTTGGCTCCATGTGTCTAATACATATTTGAAAGAAATAATCATTTGAAAAACAAGTTTGAAAAAAAACAAAAAACCAATGAATAAATAAACTACAGATCTACCTTTGACCAAGGTTTGGAAGGTATAAATGAAAGTTTTATTTTGAAAACCAGGCTAAACGTCTTCACACTGTAACTGTACAGAAAGATGCTGCAACAGAACAATGCATCAACCTCCAGTTGGTTTATGCTTGTATAACTTTTTACTCACTCATTTCTGTATTTAGGGCTCATGGAGGGTTATGTGCTGTATCAAAAGTTCAAAATCAAATTCCCTTTTGGCAATATGTATTCCCAGAATCCGTGGTTCCGGACCTCTGACTCACCGAACACATTAGTTCAACAATTCACTAGAGTTTATTGACAGCCGTTCACCCCAGTTGGAGAAACAGTCAACCATAAAAGGCAACATGCAACAACACCTACACTTCAAGAAGACGCTGAACAAACCTGTGAAATGCTAAGATTAGCTTTTCCCAACAAAAAAAAAACAAACACTGCTGTCAAGGAACAAGGAAAAAGAAAGCCCCAATCCCAAGCTTGACAAATCAGAGGCCAGTAAAGTCTATCCGAATCGTTAGGCCTTCCTCAGACCGGCAGGCCCCCCCACCCCCGGCTAAATGGTGCAAGGGTTAGCGTTTGTTTTGTTGCCACAGATACCGGGGAGGATATGAAATATGGAACCGAGAAATCCAGTTGGGATGCAGATGTTGCAGAAAGAAACCACACTGCGTGTTGTTTTACCTCCAGGGCAGGATTGCACCGCCCGACGCAGGTGTGATGGATGGGCTTACGTGTTTTCTATCAACTCCAGCGAACCTATTTCAAAAGAAAACACGTGGCTTTTAAAAAGTAAGTTGGCTCGCTGCTCCCGTTATTTCCTTTTCGGCTAGAAACAGTGGCGAAGACCGCGAAGAGCGAATGCCAGGAGGGGAGTTTTCAATAAAAGTAAATTACGACCGCTGCATGCCAAATTACTCAAGAGCACACAAGGCCAAATTGCCTCCTAAGTTACCATATGACCGGTTGCTGACAAGCAATGTAGCATTTAAAAGGCTTTTTTTTTTTTTTTTCCTGGGCACAGTGTTCGCTCCACATAAAATGCAGCCGGGCTCATCACTTCATGCAATCTTCACGGAGAACAACGAGGGCCAAACGGCACCGCCGATGAGTTTGGACCAAATATCCTCAGGTTCTGGTTAACTAGCCACAGAAACGTTCCGTGTTCATTGACTAACGGGCGGCGCTCCACCGCGGTCACAGCAGTGTGCCGCTGCAGAATGAATATAGAGGGGGAAACTGGTTATTTCTGGGCTGAACAGAGCTTCCCGAAGTTGGCCAATTATAGGAGGAAACACTGGTATTGCAGTTTTAAAGCATTTCCCTTACTAATGCATCTGTGCCACTAATGTATAATCTGAAACAATAGATGGAAAGAAGGTTAGGGGAAACTCATAAATTATCATCTTTATTGATCTCTCACTCAATATTTGTCAGCGCTGATTTATTGGAAGATTGACCCCAAAAAGCGGTTTCACTAATTGTTGAGGAAAGCTCAGGGGACTTATGAGGTCAGTAAAGTAAATTAAAAAACGTCTGCCCTGAGACAATAGCGAGAAAAACACAATAAAGTGCAGGACAGACATTACTGACAATAATACTTTGTCTCAGATATTAATCAGTCACTAGAAGAACATCCCTGAGGCCCATTGATTTAAAATCTGTTCCATCTCTTGTCAAGAGCGTATTGATTTTGAGGACTATTTTGTTGCCTTATACCAAATTATGAACAAACTCCATTTAAGTTTCGAAGGCACAAATGTCAGTCAGCACCAAGTTCCAGCACGAGTAACTTTACCGGACCGATTCTGCTGAAACCGGGTCTCCCACCATCCCACCAAGATGAGAGGTAAACGGGCTGCAGAGGAGAAAACGTCCACTCCAAGTGACACGAGGGCACAAAACACACTCCCTGGAGCCTCTCAAGTGCTCTCGCTGACTGACAGCAGCGTATGATTTCTGTCACTTTAATCTGAAGGAGGAATTCGCCTGACCCACAGATTGGGGGGGGGGGGGGGGGGGGGGGTCTACCGGTCAGTGGAGTGCAATTTGAATTAAATTACCCTCCAGTCAAACAACCCGCTGTGCCATCTACAACGTTAAATGTGGAGGGAACTTCACTATGAATCACAGTGTCATGGTGATCATGAGTCATGATTACTGTCATTTTAGAGCAATTGCTCTGTTAGAAAAAAATCGACAGCATCTTTACCTGACATTTAAGATAGCGGTGTTGAACGCCAAACAATAACATAACTACTAGATTATATGTAAATAAACAGCATCACTACTAGATTATATGTAAATAAATAACAATAAATAACATCACTACTAGATTATATGTAAATAAATAGCATCACTACTAGATTATATGTAAATATGCTGTTTGGAAGTCAGAATGTACTGTCGCATGCAGATGAATGATGTGTTCGCTGACATGAACAACAAACAAACAAAGATTCACTTCATCCCACAGATCAAATATGGTTGTTCTGTGGCGAGCAAGTATTGTATATGTGATGCATAATACCGTATACAAAGTAGATATGTTGTCTGCAGTCACTGCATTCCTGGGGATTATGCAGAAGTAGCGTGGGCTAGGTGTTGGGCACAATCGGACACAATCTTTTCTGCAGACTCGCGGGCTATGAGGAGGAAAAGTGAGTGTGGGATTGTGAAAAGCCCCGAGGGTGGTGGTGGTGAATCAAGTGACATTTTCTTCCTCGTCTCTTCCTTATTTTTATTTTTTTTTTTGAGTTGCACGCTCGAGTCTCTAAAACTAAAGGCAGGAAAATGGGAAGAAATGCCATCTAGGGCCATGCTATGTGTTATCATGCACACTAATGTACTGTATAAAGTACATTCAGAAAGGACTAACCCTTCAGTTTTTCTCCACACAAAGTGAAAACAGGATTTTAGAATTTAAAAAAAAACTGACTAGAAATATCTATATCACATTGACGTATATGTATTCAGACCCTTTGGTTCAACACGTACAACGTCGCTCTAGTGCCTTCCATTTTTGTTTATCGTCGACGATCAATTGATCGGACGTGATTGGCACTAGCGCTCGCCTCCTCTTGCGGTTCATCCTCGCGCTCGGCGTATTGCCTCTGCCAACCAGTTTACATTCACGTCTGTCCAAAATGTCACCGCTTCATCATCCATCAAGATGTTGGAACATATTCCACGTCTTGTACCCTCCCTCTGCAGTCACTTTTTTTTGAAAGGCTTCACAAATTAGATATCCATCTTGTACAACAACTCCCCAGTCATTTTCCAGACGCACTCCCACTCTGCTGATTTGAGGCTCTTTTTTTTCTTTTTTTTTTTAGTGAATATAAGGCCGGAATGTCATTTCCCTCAATTGCACCTTTAATATTAAAATGGGCACTGTTATGACAAAGCCACACGTAGTTTCAGCATTTCAGTCATTGGAGCCATTTTTACTACGGAGAATGGACCGCATTTACACACCACTTTTATCCAAAGCACTTAACAATCTAACCGTCACTCAAAACACACACACACACACACACACACACACACACACACACACACACACACACACACACACACACACACACACACACACACACACACACACACACACACACACACACACACACACACACAAAATCGCTGTGAAGGCGGTGAGCTACCATGCAAGGCATTGGAGTAACCACCGGAAGCAATTTTGACGTTCAGTGTCCTGCTCAAGGACATTTTACACGCCACTTTTATCCCAAATTTGCCCCCCCCCCCCATTATACACCCATGCAAAGCTCTGGTGTAACCACTGGAACAGCGTTTCGGATAAGAATGGCTTTCACTGTCTGCTACTAATGGTGCAGCAGAGAGCCTTGTTCCCCACTAATGGAGACATAACGCCGGCAGTTTATATGTATTGGCTTGGCATGCTTATTTAAGATTGTCATTTCATTAAAACAATACATGTATAGAAGGAAAATATACTGTATATATAGGCTACTGTAGATACATATATATAATACTGTGTCTTGTCATGATGATTACAGCTTACAGGACAGAAATTAGCAGTCGTGACAATGTTGCATTTGGTTAAATACTGCGTAAAACGTTAGTCATTTGAACCATCTGCCTGCCGAGCCACGTAGGAACGTAGGAACGGGTTTGTGACACCGACGGCGTCGCATCTACCCGCGAGCGAGCGAGATTGCAAAACACAGATTTTGCAATCTCACAGCGTAGCCACTTGTTGTACTACTTACTCTAATGTGCATAATATCACAACACTATATACGTCAGGATGCGCTTCAGCCAATGCCCCGCTGCACATAAAGCTTACAATTACCTGCTCGCACAGTTCACCGCGGTAATTCTTCAGCGTCTGCGTGTCTAACGTCGGATTGACGAGTGAGAGAGCGGTGCTCAGTAGTAAACATGAATCTCATCCGCCATTAAGAACGTTTAAGAATGGGCAAAGTTCCACAGAAGTAATTACGAGGCAACGTATGACATATTTTTAAAAGATGAATGAGGCCTGATGCCCTAAAGCTATACATGTCACACAGACAACCAATCATAATACATATAGCGTCTTTAAACGACGGTGCAATGACTGAACTTCACATGTCCACAGATCAAGTTTTAATTACCTATATTACTATTAAGTGAGGCATAATATTCCATCGCTGACTCAGAAGCTGCTGGATGTTTGAAGTTGTGACGCGAGCGTCGGTTTGTGTGATAATTACACAGTATTTACCTACTTCTGAAAACCTTGAAACCAGAAAATGAGACTAAGAATGTGTACTCTGAAGAAGTTTCCCCAGTGGCGATACATTAAATGTAATTACATACTTTTTTTTTTTTTTCCTGCCAGGCGTGAAATTTCCCACAGCGGCTCACAACAATATAAATTCTGCGATGCTAATAGAGGCTCTGTTGTTTAATAAAAATGAAAGCTTAAAAAGGTATTTTTTACGAGGGCGTTTCTCTCATCATCATCGAGGAGCAGAGGCCCGTTATTATCACAGGATTATTTGTGGCCATCATTCCCCAGCATCGCCTACTTAAGGCAGCAGCTGTAAAGAAGAGAAACGGTCTCTAAAGGGGGGAGATATACAGCAAGCAGGGCCTCACATGACAAATGAGGAGCATCGGCCCGCGCTTATTTATGGCTACTTAAAGCTGTCAGTCGGAGATGATAAAGGGTGACCGCTTGATTAGAAAGTGTTGGATCGGTCCGGTCCTTGTGACCCCCCCCCCCGCGACAGGAACGGATGAGCGGGGGGGAAAGGTGGCCGGTGGAACTGGGTGTTTTTTTTTCTTGACAGGTTCACCGGTTTTTGGGGGGTTTTTTTGCAGACAAGAAGAAGAAGACTGGAGAGGATGTGGATGTCAGGTGTGTCAGGAGGTGTGCCTGTGTCAGCTTTATTTTGGGGGGGTTTTTTACATTACATTTGTTATGACGTTAAGAGCTGCATTTGGTGTCACGCTTCTTAAGTCAAGTTAAATGATTCTGTGGGGAGAGAAAACGAAATTGCGAGATGAAAGGGAAGAGAGAGAGAGACGGACATAATGCGAGGTTTCCTGGAGGTGAAGAAATTGATTTGAAAAAAAAAAAAAAAGAATCAATTTGCAATCACCTTCATTACTATATGATGACATTTCAACTGTGGTCTCTAAAGCAGCGGTCTTCAACGTGTTTCAGGCCAAGGACCCCAAACTGATGTTTTATATTAAAAACACAATTTTATATGTATAAACATACCTTGTTATCGTGCAATTCAATACCAAGCTATTCAAATAATACACAGGTTGATATATTCATGTTTTCATTTTTAAAGGTACAGTGAGTAGTGTGGCCGTGACACTGCCATTTATAAACATACCTTGTATGATAATCATGCATACAAGCTATTCAAATTCACGTTTTTATTTTAAACATAAATGTGGAAACGAAAATGAGTGATGACCTATTAGTACTACTGCCATGCATAAACATACCTGTTATCTTGCATTCAATACTGAACTATTAAAATAATGGACAGATTCATGTTTTGGGGAAAAAAATAAATAAATAAATAGTCTAATCAACTAAAAATTTTGCGGACCCCCTGCAGTACCTCGGTGGACCCCCTAGGGGGTCGCGGACCCCCTGTTGACAACCCCTGCTCTCAAGCATGCGAGGAGTGGTGCAGGCTCCCCATTTCATTGTTTTTATTCAAATCCATCCAAAATATCAAAAACAGTCATTTGATAATTTCATAGCTTCGTCTCACTGTATTGTACGACTACAGAAGATTCAACATAGCGGAGCAGTAAAAAAAAAAAAAAAAAAAATGAATGGATGTTGCCGCAACTATAGCTGCAGCGTAGATTCGCTAATAGAGATTTCATATGTTCAACGTTTGGCCTCAGAACTTCAAATGGCTTATCCGTCATCTTCTGCATTAAGTGAGTCTTCTGCTGCAATGCAGTTCAAAGACTGATTGGCCCTCTAAGCCCCCTGGTTTTTTCTCTTTTTTTTTCTCCTCTCTTCTGAATTGCTGCTGCTGTGCCATCTTGTTAAGTGGACGGTTAAGTATCACGGTGTCGCTGAAGCGTGTTCTGTTGGTCGATGGACCGGGATTTCGCTGAGAGATAGGGAGCCGCAGACACCAGATATTACCAGCGACCGTCTCTCCAGTTTGATCACAACTCAAACCGAGTCTTCACCCGGAGCCCGTTAAAAGAAAACGAGATTAAATTCTTCTTCTTCTTCTTCTTCTTCTTCTTCTTCTGAACCAGCCACAGCTTTGACTTCAAGAAAGGAATATTTCAAAACAAAAGAATCCTGTATTTTTCTGCCCTCAGTTGATTAAGAAGCCAAAATAAATACATGCCCTCAAGGCTTAAGAAAAGTTATTTAAATTACTAGAGCCCATACGAATGCCTTTCCTGTTGCTAATGTATTAATCAGCTATCTAAATGGTTGCATTTTATCATCATTTAAAGTTCATAGCCTCTGTCCTTGATGAGTTTGTGATAAATAGATAATGCACCTTAATAGCCTTCATTAACTTAAAAACACCCTCTAGTCTAAAGGACAGGTCTCGCAGCTATAAATGCAGAGAAGAGAGTCCGTTACATTTGACTTCTTAAAAATACTTTGCCTTTTCGCTCGCTTGACTTCCCGTTGCGATGATTGACAAGAGGGACACAACAGGAAGCGGGGTGGGGTGGGTTGCGCAGATTGTGCTTCAGCCGCACACATACAGATCGCCTTTGAACAGCAGGCTGGAGATATCTGTGACTGTTCATCTGAGCGGATTACTTGTAATAACCCGGCCCCTCTGGCTAGTATCATCAGCATCATCGGCAGACTTCATGGTGTGTGTGTGTGTGTGTGTGTGTGTGTGTGTGTGTGTGTGTGTGTGTGTGTGTGTGTGTGTTCACGCGTGGCGCCGCCGTCATTGTTATCGTCTCTGTTGTTTACCGTCTGAAACGCATAAAGACGTTGACTGTAGCCAATGTATGTACAGGCCTTCTTTATGACTCTGCACAGGCATTCACAATGAGTGTGTGTGTGTGTGTGTGTGTGTGTGTGTGTGTGTGTGTGTGTGTGTGTGTGTGTGTGTGTGTGTGTGTGTGTGTGTGTGTGTGTGTGTGTGTGTGTGTGTGGGGGGGGGGGGGGGGGGGTGTCTATTGACATTGAGCCTCTAGAGATGTTGTGATGATGTGAACTGTGGTTACAACCGGGTCAAATGCATTCGGCTAGTGGATGGTGACAATGTTGTGCCCTGGACTGCAACTAATTCATATTTTTGTTAATCAATTAGTCCGATCGACAGTCCAGAAATAAGAAGTTTACCGTCATCAAAGGCTGATATTGATGATATTGATCTGAGAAGCTGGAACCAGAGATGTTTTGGCTTGAATGACTCATAATTCATTCATGTCCTTTATTGCTAAAATGTGTTTCCCCAAATGGTATTCGATTATTTCTCATTTACTCCATGAATCTTTCATATCGGTCAACACTAACACATTTCGATTAAATAGTTTTAAGGTCTCTATGCTAAAAAAAAAAAAAAAAAAAAAGAAACAATGCAAGTCATTCTTTGTTAGAACTCCCATATCGCAAGTTGTTTACACAGAAAAGAAAATGAACATCAGTTCAGATTTGCATTATGCTAATGGTGTCGGCGGTCGTAAACGCAGTGCAGATGTCACTGACAGCACCGGGGACGGAGGGCAGACGGAGCTGGAAAAGCCAGCGAGTGGTAAAGCACCTCTCTGTGGCCGGCTGCCGGGAACAGCGGAGGAAGACGATTCGATTTCAGACGCCGCGTTTCGTCAGAACAACAGTGACCATAAAGATTTGGGAGAGCCAAACATTTGCCATTTGTTTCTGGAGCCTCGTTACACTTCGATATGTGGGACAGACGCATATTTTCAAAATTTGAGAAATCTGATTCCACATGTGCAGCACCGTTATGCCGACGCAACGTTTGTTCGGTTAGTTGTTGACATCATAGTGAAGCTGTTGTGTTGACTGTCTCTCAAAATATGCTCATGCATCACGTTCAACATACTTGTTGAAACTGGTTTCAAACTTTAAAGGGCCGCAAAAAAAAAACAATAAACCACGTAAATCATCTATGATTTGATCATTTTAGGACAACAGAATTGCAACAGAAGTGAGCGGCCGATAAAACTCAGTAATTAATAGCATGGAGTGGTTAAAGACATCACTACATGTGGTGGTCCTGCCAGTCAGAGCTGGGTTTCAAATAGGAACAGTTGCCGGGTCACAGTCGAACAATGACAGCCTCACATTTCGGATTTCTCCCCAGAGCCCTTTTTTTTCTCCATTCATCTCATGAGATAGCCTCTCCATCATATAGTGCCTTTCTCATAGCCAGCTAAATGAAGGAAAAAAAAAAAAAAAAGCCATTCAATGGATGGAAAAATCGCCTGAAATTCAATGAGTAAAATGATTGAATTAAATCTGGATTGACTATAATGTAATTATATGTGTTCTGCCTTTTCACAACCTTCTCTCTCTTCTTCTTTTTTTTTTTTCCAGCTGGATTTATGTCCCGTTTCACCCGGTGAAGCAAAATGCACTGAAGCCACTCGAGAAAGAAAATAGATTTTAGCACAACGCATTGATATAAAAAAAAAAAAAACGCTGCTTGATGAGTGCACAGTAAAACATGCATGAAAGGGGGAAGGTTCCTCGTGTTGTTAAAGGTAACAGAGGGGGTGGGGGGGGGGTCTTTACAAGATACTTGGCTGAAATTTCACAATAATTGCAAATGAAGGAAATCTACTGCCATCTTCTGGATATCTAAAAACGGGGGGGAAAAAAAGGAGCAACCTGGTTGTCAGTAGAAGTGAAATGATTAACACTTCAGGGAACCAAAGGCAACCTGCTGGACAGGACTGTGAGTCACAGCAACACAGTATTCTAGTTTAAATTCCTTAAATGGTCAAAAACAAACCCTTCTGATATTAATACCACACCTGCCCTAGTTGGATTCGTTCGGTCTCAAAGAGCATTACAATTAGTCAGTATAGTGATGCATTCGGTCTGAGCTGAAGCAGACTTAGGGGACTCATAACACACATTGTGCATCACGGTGAACCAGAAGTTATTTTTGCTTCATGTTCTACTTGCAGAGTTTGCGCAGAGACGGCTCCAGTAATGCATTGAATGTTATATCTGACGTTGGGGGGGGGGGGGGCTCTTCGCCGTGACATCGTGTTGATCCTCGATAGATGAGGAGGAAGGCTACGCCTCCGAGGAATGGCCCGTAGGGAATGCTAATCATTTTTTGCGGCGGAAATTGCACTGAACGCCATTGTGCTTAAGCGTAAGCTCTCAGGTATGTACGGCGCTGTTGTGATTGGTCAGCTCGGCTCTGAAGCACACGATTCAAAAAAAAAAAAAACGGAGCTGTACCTAGGGAGCTTTACGGGCGACGCTCAGAGCGCCGGAGTGTTGAAAGCACACAGATTATTTGTCAGTGAGGAGAATTAATCAAGCTCGGAGCCTTTGGAAGTGTGAGTAATGAGGATGGAGATGGGCCACCAGGAAGATGTGATCAGGATTCAGAATGCGATTCGCATCAGGGACGTACCCGAAGTATTTCTTTATTCCTCTTCGTTCTTGCCGGTAGACAGTCGGATCGCTTTCCTGTCGGATTTATCTCTTACAGAGGATCTGGCAAGTTCAATAAGTTCTCTTAGGATCACTTTGAAGGTGTTGAACACATGACAGGACTATAATCAGACGCTGGGGTTCCTCTTCTGTTCTTCATCTCTTTAGCATTCATCTACAGTTATGTGTGACATCACGTAAGAACCGAAGCACACGATCTTAACCAGCTCATCCACAGAAGCAGATTAAAAAGGTGTTAAAAGGGGGTTTTTGAGTGGGGCTGAAGTGTTCCTTTAAACTGACATATCAATGCATTGTATCTGAATTTCTCAAAATATAAAAAGTCGGCTAAAAATGGCAACCATATTTTCAGTTACGGCAACAAGAAGCTGATGCCTGGTCGCCAGGCCGACACCCACTTTTACAGTGTTTTGCAATAGCTTACATACTGGTTGGGGAAGCTGGCTAATTGGTATGGTATGGGTATATTTGGCAAATCATAAAATGTGTTTGTGCTTTTGGTGCCTTAGTTTTAAAAAAGGCATGATTACAAAAGTTACGCGTGTGACTATGTCCGGTTTTCAAAATAAAGGCTTGACAAAGGGTCAGATAAGCATATTTTCCCAGAATTTTGAAATAAATGTCTAAATTGTGAATATTACGACTGATATCGCAATTGCCATATGATATGAGATATAAGAGCGAATTATTATTTTTACATTATTATTGAAAGCTAAACGATTGTTGTGTGATTCTTTCGAGTATCTGTAGCAAACAAAGAATGTTTCTTTACGTCTGTAGAATATGATGTGTGGCCCAGGAACATCTCGACAGCAAGATAATATGTAATTCAAAAAGGCTAATTTGACACAAATTTTGCCTTGAACAAATATTGTGCCTTCTGCGATATGAAAATTACCGTAGGCCATATTGCAATTTTGTCAACATTTAGATTATTATCGCTGCTGCAGAGGCTTTCTGTTGCAACTGAACAGATAGAAAGAAACACTATTCTGGCACATTAACAAATATTCAGACTACAATCAAATGTGCGAGTCTCATAACTGATGCATTATTCCTCAAGTCTTTACTGAGTATCCCATTTTCAACTCCGTAAGCCCTTCAAATCAAAGCGGCATTTGTTTGGTTCTGTTGTGGACACCAGGATCACCTCTGGTCTCATCTCATCAAATCAAATCTCATCAAAAATAGCTTTTCATTACCGACCAAAAGGCGTCTGGGCCGTTCTGGTCGGAAGCCCGGAATTCAAAAAACCCAGACTCTATGGTTCACATTCCCCACCCCCCCTCCGTGGCTTTCTTAGCAAAGGCCTGGAAAAAAAAAAAATGTAATACACACCTTCCATATGGCACTATCCTCTCATATGGAGATGGCACTGTAATAAATGTGAGTGTCAAACACGCAGCGCCTTCATTGCTTTCTTCTACACATTCCGCCGTGAGATCACCGTGATTTATAGCCATCAGTGGTCCATCAGCATTGCAGTGGGCATGCGAGAGGCACCTGATGTATACATAATCACAGCTCTTTGAGTAGACGTGCTCTACGGCGATGATGAAAGGATGACGGCGTACAGGGAGTATAAAATACGGCGAAGCGGCAGGCAGCGTGTATTAAGGTCCGATTACTGAAACAGTGGGCGGGAAGTCCGATTTGAGATTTCTGGAGATAAAAGCAACTACGCCATCAACGAAACGCCACAATTATAATTATTCTCAAAAACGCGAGAAGATGCGTCGGTTGTTATTTGAAGTGCACCCGCCCAGGCCATTAAAATCGGTAACCTCACGGCCCTCTAATCAAAACCTCAAATAGAGAGTCCACATCAGGGACAATGAAGGTTAGGCCGAAATGGCATTGAAGATAAATAATTGCCTTAAAGTAATTCCACCAAAAAACAGGAATGCAGAAGCTATTGAAGAAGCCCATAACTCCAGCTTCATAAAGCTCCAACAAGTATGAAAATGGGAACATCTTTTGTCTGTGTGGAATTCCAGCAGACGTGTATATTGTTTTCTGGCCACATTACTATACGAGAAATGCTGCAAAAATGTGTTCAGGAAGTCTTATTTTTACCCAGTTAACCCTTTTCTAAGCCCCGCCCACGACTGCTCTTGTCGGAGCTACCGTGGAGCCCACACTGTCACTAACTGCGCTTCCTGCGTAGATTGACTGAAGGCTCTACAATATGCGGTTGAAAGACGTATCCAGGATATCAAACTGATTCTGCAGCAAAAACAAAAATATATATAAAAAAATATATATAAAGATTGAAGCCTACAGATCACAGTAAACCACTGTAATCGAGACAACGTGAAGAAACAACGGTGTTCCTGTAGGTCTACGATCATTAAAAAGACTCAGGAGCTTGCGTAGCATAGAAGCTATACTGTTAGTTAATGACGTTCTGGCAGCTCGCCTGGATCTTTTTTAAATCACTCCTTATCCATATTGAACATACCGGCTTCATCGCCGCTCCTCATTACGCTCAGCGGTGGTTAAAAAGTCCACACTATGTCTTGATAAGAAACAGAGGCGTAGAGGTTGTCCACATTCTCCTTCATGTTTCACTTTGTGCATCGCTCCATATGTCACTCCATCACACTAAAGCCGTCCCGTGTGCAATATAAAGAATTTACTACATGCAGCATGTTCCCAGGGTATAAACTCAAAATGGAGTAGGTCAGCATTAACGCCTCAGGGTTTTACAGGAAGTCACTGTATTTTCTTAGATTGTCTAAGGGCTTGAGAGTATTTATGTTGTCATATTGCTCAAATATGAGAATTTCTGAGGTATTAATCATTTTTTTTTAATGCACCGCTGATGTTGCTGTGTGTATTCAAGGACATATCCTACTGCGGTCATTTTGGAGAGTAATTGTATCCAAAAAAATAAATAAATAAAAATAAAATCACAGTGTAAATGCAAACAATTACATTGGTAATCTAGACAAAAACGCTTAGTGGAGATGTTGAACAGATGTGTGCTGTGGTAGTTAGTTATGCTACCTTTTTCCAATTGTTAAACGGCGAGAAACCCTCCGTCTCTTGAACGCACAGCGTAGCTTCGGCCATCTCTGACTACTAAACCGCTCTGCTCTCCAGACTCTCACGCAGTCGTTTCACATTTTCTTTATCTTCAGGCTCGTTTAGTGGATTTCGAGCTGGTCACGGTTAAACGTTGTGTAATAGTGAGACTCGTTTCCTGGAGAGGTTGGAAGGAAATAACCGTTTTTGTTTTTTTAAAAAAAAAAACCTCTTTACCTCAGCACATCATTAACAGGCTGTTGAAGATGTACTGCATGTGTACACATGGTGCTTTTGCTTTTTAATGATGGTGACAGTGATTAAAGACAACGTTGTAACAATCAAGTTTTTGGTTTTGGCACACATATGCATGAGGATGAGGGAGATACAACACCTGATGAGCTACGTCACTCCCACACAGTCTATGGTTACACACACACACACACACACACACACACACACACACACACACACAGACACACTCTATACAGTCTATGGTTACACACACAGGCTTCTGTTTCGAAGCGGAAACCTTCTTGCTTTTCATTTCGGCGCCCAAGTTGACAGATTAGAACAGCCACACGACCACGAGCGATCAGCCGGACTGCTCTGTCCACGCAGACAGCTTTTGCTACTGCAAAAATAAAATAGGCAACACATGCCCGAATCTCTAGATTGAGCAACCTGCAGCCGACTCGCATTGGGCAACAATATATATTCTATACAATAATACAACAGCGTCTTTCGTGTGTTCAAGGTTGTGTCATCCTTTTGCTTTCTTCAAAGCTTTTTAAGTGTAATGTTATTCTGGCTTTGGTGAAATAAAATAATAATAAAACACCGGTAAATATGTGAAAAGAACTCAGCTATACATTTCCCTCACAGCTCAAAAACAACAGCTGGTCTGTTGCTGCCAACTCTGAATGAATCACATTCCATTTACATTAAGGGAACTCATTTGTATTCTCATATAGAACCAATAAATACAGCTGTATTTTCCTTTTATCTTCTTTTATGCTAAATTGAACCCATAACTTAAATACAGAGTAGTCCTTCTCAGCCATCTGACGAATCACAAAGAAAATATCAAGTTTTGTGGAAGGCTATTCCAAACTTTTAAACGTATGGTATTTGTGACAGGATGACGTAGCAGCAGCAGCGGTGTTGCTTAGCTTACTATATTTACTGCAAAACATGATCTTTCTCCAATTACTCTGAATACCGATGCTGGAAAAAAAGCCCGATAGCTTGTTGGGATCACATTTTTCCTGATTATTTAGAGGCGAGGATTTAGTGCTCCTAGTGAGGCCCGATTAAGAATTCCTTCACTCCTTGTTGGAGAGTGAGTGACAAGGCCTCAGCTGATGTACCATTGAGGTTTCCCCTCAGAAGATCAATCTACACTACAGAGAGGCGGGCCAGGCTGTCGAGTTAGCACCTCGGTGGCGGCTTTCTGTGGTTCCCCATGACTGGAATGAGAGCAATGCAGCATGACATTTCATCAATATAAGGAGGGTTGGCTGAGGGGGTTTAATTCCTAATCCTGCTGGTTTATGTGGGCTCAGGCCTACTCAAGAGCCTATTCAGATGCATTAGAGGTACAGCACGGGGAAGGACAAGCGTGACACGACACTGGCACCATTTGGACTTTGTGCTAGTAGATTCCATGTCCTGTCGAGAGAGAGAGAGAGAGAGAGACCCGTCTGAAGTGTCACAAGCCTGTATTTCCATGTATTATTCAATCCACAAGCAGTTTCCACGGTGTGCCGTGTCACCGCAGGGAACAGATGGATCCGTTACATCAGTTTTCGTTCAAAATCAGAAGGCCTTGTTGAGACACAGGATGTACGTTTGTCAGTGGCGAAGTATGTTCATCCCATCTAATCCCGTTAGATTTATAAAAAAAAAAAAAAAAACGCCAGAAAACTAAATTGTTGGCATGATGACATCAGAGGTAAGCCTGCGCTGGTAGCACAATCAAAAAAGGGTTGATCCTCCCGTTCGATTGCCATTTTAGGAAATCTCAGACTCAACTTGGCAGACATTGGCAGACGTCTCGTCTTCGGCCCTCAGCTGTTGGGCTTTGCTCTGAGCTGAATGCTAATATTAGCGTGCTAGCATGTTTGGCGCTAGGTGTCGTGTTAGCATGGCGACATGCTCTTAGCATAGTGTCGTTTGCTTGCGTTTCACACGTTAGCATGCTGACGTCGGGAGCCTATAGGGACCAGGTGAAGCAGTGGGAACTTTCTATCGGTGGGGCTAAATGGAAAAAAAGTCAAGGATCGGCAAAGTCACGACGAGTCAACGCGAGGTGGCGATCCGTAGTTCGTTCGGCGGTCGACCGATGCGCCGACGGGCCGAACGGCATTGCCAGGCTGCTAACGGGACGACAAAAACAAACCGGTTTCCACGGAGAGAACATAACAGGAATGAATTACCTCACAGAAAGAAATTGAATCAGCAACTGCAAAAACAAGTTGTGTAAAAGTCAACCGTTGACGTTTATCACCTGCTGCAGTGACCTCTGTGTTCTGTCATATTTCCTCATGTATCAGAAGTGGTGTACGTTACACATTGTAAAAAAAAAAAAAAAAATGGCAGAATGTGTATAAAGTTTTGATTTGCGATGGGACGACCGCGAGACACACTCTGGTACTCGACCTTGCGAACAATTAATGCCTTGTTCTTCCGTCGACCTTCCCTTTCCCCGAAATCGCAACTGCCTCAAAGCCACGGACAAGAAGAAGAGCTCACACCGCATAAATGCCACGACCTCGATTATGTAATATGAGACGCACCCGGCAGACAAGGGGAGAAGATGACTTGTTCACAGCGTGTGATCTCTCCAACAGCGAGAGTTTGGGGCCGCAATTCAGGACCAAAACTGTCAATTTGTTTTCACGACGTGTCATCCTCTCTTCAAGCTCAACGGAGAGTGTGACTTGAAAGAGTGCGCCGCATTCTTTGATTAGCCTCACAGTCCAGATTAAATAGCGAAGCCCGTCTTGTTTGCCGCTTCACCTGCTCGCCAAATTACCATATTTAAGCAGCTCTTAATGCTCGCGTGTTTCCATCGCCGCCTCGGGGGGGGGGGGGGGGTAACGAGGGCTCAAACTCTTAATTCATCTTTTGAAGTCGTTCGCCTTTACTTTCACCAATTAACACTCGACGTAAGAGGAACCGAAAGCACCACTGCACCCCGCGATGATTAGAACGTGTATAATAATCTGTAAGAATAAGATACCAGACAACCCGGATGAACTCCGCAAATCGCTCTTCTTGTCAGCAACTGTTCTGTGAAAGACGAGTCCGCTGTCTTCAGTAATTAGTGCAGTAAGACATAAACTTCACCACTAACTTGTCATTGGTAGCCCTTCCCTCTCCCCTCAGGCTATTCATCCCTCCTTACCTCATGCAGTGCCCACACCACCACCCACCCGCCCGCCCCTGCTCCCCCTAAATAATAACCCACCAGCTTTGAGCATCCATCTGCCTAAACAGAAGAAGCCTCTCTTTGACAGTCACTGTCTAGGCACAAGCTTGCAGGCAGCTAAATCAAAAAAAACGCGTCTTCCCAAAGGATTTAATATCCAGTAAAACCCAGACGGCAGCAAGTACCATCTATAAACCAGTGTGAGAGTGGGAGTCAGGACGAAGCTGCAGACAGGTAAACTCCTCTTCCTCTGCGGTTGTGTGTGTGTGTGTGTGTGTGTGTGTGTGTGTGTGACCGTGGGTCAGTCCTCATTTCTTCCATCATATCCAGGTGGATTCAAGTTCATCAGACTGTAGTTAGACGTTAGAACAACAGGATGCTCTCGAGAGGAATCGGAGGTTTCCATTTAAAAAGGCGGTCTGGATCAAAGAGTTGATTTTCACTTTTTTTGTTTGTTCTGCACCGTTGCGGGTTAATTACCTTCTATTTTCCATCTGTGGTGAAACACAAGCACCACAGTAGCTTTGAATGTGAACAGATGAAGAAAAATATTCAGCTGCAATAAAAATTAAAAAACGACTCTCGCTGAACCTCAGCCCCCCCCCCCCCTATTTGTCAGGTTATCGTTTGATCCGCCATTGGTGTACTTTAAACACCTCGATGCATCGAGAGCATTAAATCCGGAGAAATTTGACCTCTGAGAATTGAATTAGAGCGGCCTCGGTCTGCAATGATGCCCGCTGCAGCCATATGAAGGTATTATAGGGTCGCAGCTAACTATAGCCTGGGAGCTGAGCACCATCGGTGTTTGTTGTGTATTCAATATAGCTTGTCCTCTCAATGACCACCGCCCCAAACCCTCAAGAACTAGCAAGCCTCAAGTCACGATGAACACAACAAGGTTGACCTTTCTCCATATATTAGCCTCAAAGCACGGGTAGATACAGAAGGCCTGGTTGTGTTTTAGTGATGCAAGTATTTGAATATGGAGTAATTGTGGGTTTACAAGGTATATTTCATAGCAGTCTGAAGGCAACGCTCAAAATCTCAGTACACACACACACACATGTGCCGTCGATGAATAAGACGGCGTCTGATTCCGCCGAGCAACTTGCTTTAGGGTCGAGGTTCTGCTCCCTGAAGGTGCTGGAGAGGAAAAACACCGTTTGATATCGTGGCAGCAAGAGGCTTCATCAGCGATGAAGAACGACGAGCTGAACCCAACTACTGCAAGATCGCTCTGTCTGCTTTCAACGGTTCTTTTCTCTGTATTTTTAATGTTGTGGAAAATGTCCAGAGGAACACGAAAGCATAAAGATAATATAATGCACAGAAAACAATGACTGTTTATATGCATAAAACATCCAGGTTTTTTTTTCCCCATATTCAGAAAAAGACATTATTACTACCATGCGTGATAAAAATGAATATTCCGCTCATATTTCTGTTTAGAGAAGAGGATTGTTTTCTAAATTTAGGAAGTTTTCCACCAGTGAGGGACAGCCTCCCTCTTTCACTTCTTCAACCGCTTTCTTGCCGTTGCGATATTTGCTCGAAAAAAAAACCCCTGTTGATATCCAAAGTATTCCATAATGTTTAAAAGTAGGTTTGTTTCTCCTCCTTGTCTTTTGGGTGTGCGTCTCTAGTCCAGTCATAGGAACCAGTGAGGCTGGTTGGTTCATGTTTAATGGACAGAGATGGTCGTAAACTGACAGGAGGCCGGGTGCTCTAAATGCCCCGAGAACGACCCTAAAACCTGAATAATATCAGCATTTCACACATCAACTTTGACATATAATCAGAATAATAGTGGAATAGAAGTGTGCATGTATACGTAGTTAGTGATGTCATGCTCTTTGCTAATGTTTGTGTTACGTTCTATTTGCAGGTCGCCCTTCTGAACGCTTGCCAAAATGTGGAAAAGAGCGAAGAACTCAGATTCCACGACCAACAGGCGATGTACAGTACTGCAGTCTCTCTCTCTCTCTCTCTCTCTCTCTCTCTCTCTCTCTCTCTCTCTCTCTCTCTCTCTCTCTCTCTCTCTCTCTCTCTCTCTCTCTCTCTCTCTCTCTCTCTCTCTCTCTCTCTCTCTCTCTCTCTCTCTCTCTCTCTCTCTCTCTCTCTCTCTCTCTCTTCCCCCCGACTTAAGCGGTCGTTAGGTGGTCTGGTGTCCGACACAAAGTGCTGCCGCAGCGGATCGAAGCAACAATTGTGATGAACTTCCTTATTCGCCGTCACTGTCATAAACAAATGTAGGAGCTGCTGCTGCATTGTCTTGTAACGGATAAAAAAAAATTTAAAAAAACAACCTCCAGTGACATATTAACGAATCATACAACACGAACACAACAGTGACAGCGTTGTCTGCGACAGTGATTATCTGGAATGAAAGCCTACATTAGTCTTTGGCGTCTCATTCGCACTAAACTATGTGCAATAATTCATCACTCAAAGTGGAGGAAAATGAGCTGCTACTAATCCTGCCGGAGCTCAGCATAGTGCTGGAGTCAACGAACTACTTAGAGAAACATGAAAGTGATGCATCGTCACATTGAGCAATATTTTAAAGCAAGCTCGGTGACGTCGCTGGTTTGTTAGCTGTCCGGCACACAACTTTTTTGGGGACTTTCATAGCGTCATTTTTGGGCTTTTTTTAGCAGCTAAAGAGTCCGACATTTCCCTCAGGAGTTGGTGGAGAACAAAAGCAGAGCTGGGTTGCATCAGATGGACACAAACGCTCCAAAATCCAGGATAACTTTCTCCTTAACTGATGTATGAATAAACTAAAAGCTGTATGACAATATAAAGTTGAAAAGGTGATTAAAAAGTTAAAAAAAAACATTGACTTCTGTTCAAAAAGATCCATGAAACTACTACAACAGTTTACATTGTGTCTGTAAAACGCAACGCAAACAGACTTTCACTCCAACCACAGGATCTTATAGAATTAAATAATAAAAAAAAAAGAGCTGGAGTTTGCCCAGCTGATTGGCACTTCAAACCGCCGGTGAACTGAAGGTCTCCTCTGTCAGGCTTCAGTGATGAACTGAGGATGAGAGGAAAACATCCCTGGATTAAGGTTTGCCTGCCTGATGCCCTTTCGCCACGACCCTCTCAGCGCTTCAGTTTATTCAGGCCGACGACCAGCTTTTCCTTTTTTTTCCCCAACATTATGGCTGACCGGGTCACTTCCAGCCTCTATTTCAGTCTCTCACTCAATTACTTCTCTCTATCCATCCATCCATCCATCCATCCATCCATCCATCCATCAATCACATTCACCTAGAGGTAAATAAATACATATAAATATACGTAAAAAATGTCTGCAGGATGCAACCTTGGCAGCTAATAAGGAACAGCTCCTGTTGGACATGTATTGCATAAATATATAAATATATATACATCCATTTCATGTCCACCTATAGCATCCAGTCATGCACCTTTACCTGATCTACTGTGATTTCTTTTCCCCTCAGGTTTCTCACTCGTCCATCAATACATTCAGCGCTTTAATGAGGTGTCTGGCAGCAAGTCAGGTGAAGCAAAAGAGACGTTTTTTTTATTTCCTGGTAGAAAAACATAAGAATGTCTCCTCGAACTCTACTGTACGCTTTGAGTACAACACTGAGCTATATTCGTTGTTATGAACAGAATGGAATATTGAATAATACATTAGGTATTATTGAATACCGCGTGTGCCTCTGGCCCGTCCTGCCTTCGTGTCGATAGCGTGGCATATCTATTTACCGCCTCGCCCCAAATCGGTCGTCCTCGTGCGCTCCACCTATTTTCGGTCCTCGTCACAATAACCTGTAATCCCTGGATTAATGCCGTTCTTCCGTCGACTCCCGTGCGATCCTCTATCTTTGCGCGTCCAAAGCCCGATAAGACGGTGTTCAGCTGCAGTGCAGGCGGGCAGAGGATCGCCGTGTTGAATATGCATAACGGAGCAGTCGATAGACAATAACCTGCAGCTGCTTTCATAAATACACTTGTATTGTTATTCGCTTTACATTCCATTTGCTGCTCGTCTGTTTTACACCGTTGTAAAGTGGAATACATTGTATTGACTAAACGATTAACAGAGAATACAATCGGCAGATTAATACAGCATGAAAATAATGGGTATTTGCAGACATTATGTGCATGAGTCACTTTGTTATAATACAATGTAAACAATGTTCAACATACATGTAATGATGAGAGCGTGAAACGTGAAATTGCTCTTACACCACATCTCTGGTGTCTGTATTTAATTTTACAGTTAACATGTAAAGCTACCAAGTTGAATCTGAAGCAAACCACATATATCTCTCTCTCTCACACACACACACACACACACACACACACACACACACACACACACACACACACACACACACACACACACACACACACACACACACACAGACACACACACACACACACACACACTACATTTGACATTCCTGACATCTGCTGGTAGCAAAATAAAATGAATCGGTTCAGGCCGACCCACTGGATCTGAATATATTCCAACTTCTCTTTTTGTTTTTGAATTTCAGGTTGTAAAGCTCTCTGCTGCATAATTAACAGATTCTTTTCATCATTATTTCGTGTAGCTGTCATCCGGAGAAGATCTAAGACTGCTGGAGTAATTATCACGCAGTATGTAGTGAACATACCAGAGGGAAAGAGCACTCCGGATTTTGAGAGCAAACCGATCCCAGTGTCCATCAAGGAAGGTGGGTTTCATCACAACGGCACCAAAATGATGATATTCACGCCATTTTATTGTGACCTAAAAGGAGATGCGTGGCAATACACGACTAAACCGATCAAAGAAACAAAAAGGAAATATGACTGGTTGTGTTTCGTTGCACTATTTTCTAATTATGAAAATAGATGTGAAATAGATGTTAGAGATGTGAAAATATATATTTCCATACACCCTGTAGGACAAGTAGCAACTTTCAAGGTTGCTGTGAAAGGGGATCCGAAACCAGAAGTGTCATGGAGAAGAGCTAAAGGGCCGATCACTGACAAGGACAAATTTCAGAGTAAATATGATGAATCGACAGGAGAGCATGTATTAGAGGTGAGTGACCGAACGACAGCAAAAAAAAAAAAAAAAAAAAAAAAAAAAAAAAAAAAAAATCACAATTTTCTTTAAGGCACACACACTGAACCGGGCAGTACATTAGCCGTGTCGTTTCACTACAGAGTCCATTTGTAACCGGTACCGACATCATTATCTTTAATCGACTCTCTCTGCGCTCGTGGTGAAACGAAAGCTCTCAAACTGCCAGCGCCGGTCTGCTGACTGTTGGCAACGTCTGAGAGCGTTCAATCTGTATTCCTCACGCGTCCCCGATCCTGGCTGCGAAAAGTAGAGATGGCGACTTTATTGATTTTGGGGAGATTTTTTTATTTTATTTTTTTATACAGCAGTGGTGCTAAACATTTAGTAGAGGTGCTAATCATTGAGCAGCGGCGCCGCACGGCCGCATGCGGAGGGAAGCATTGGAAGCATAAGAGATGCAACAGGTGGCAGCATTCTGACGAAAAGTAAAGGATCTAATATCATCACACTGCACACACCCCTCAAGTTCCCCCTAGCTCAAGTCAATCATTCAATATGTACATCTGATCACTTGCTGTATCGCATATCATTTCTTTTCCTAGATTATCAAAGTGTCGGGTGAGGAAACGGATACATACAAATGCTACGCCGCCAACGAATACGGAAAAGCCGTCTGCACGACCACATTAAATGTGATCGAGGGTAAGAGTCAAAGCAATACAGTTCTAAAGCGATGAATATCGGTTTGATGTCCGGGAGTCGTAAGTCTCTAACTGGCTCTGCTCATTGTGTGTTTTTAATCATTGAAGAGAACAACTGTGTGTAGTTCCTCCATAGCTTTATCTCACTTCAAATCTGAAGTATAGCCGTAAAAAGACGAACGAACTTCAGCCGAATTTGTTGCTTTCAGCTTCGAAGAATCCCTCGGACTTCAGAAAACTGCTGCGGAGAAGGTAAGAACACGTCATAATGATATTAAAATATTGAACTAGATGTTTGTATCATTGTTGTTGTCTGGACACCTTTAGTAAAGTAGAGGAAAAAGCAGGAGGGGAAACCGATAAAAGATTCTGGGACGCGATGCTGAACGCCGACAAGAAAGACCACGAGCGCATCTGTGCCGAGTTTGGCGTCGCAGACTTAAATTCGATTCTCAAGAAACTGGATGAGAAGAAGAAGGAGAGGGCGAAAAATAAGGTACGCCAAAAAAAAACAAAAAAAAAAACACGGCTCTTAAAGACGCATTGATCTCCAGCTAAACCATCAGTTGTATTACAGAGGACATCTGGCACTCATTTACACATCATTGTTGTGTCTTATGCACAAATTAAGACAAAAAGCCGAGTAATTCTCACGGCTCAAGCAAAGGGCGAAACGCAACCCGAACTGCGCCGCCAAGCAATTGGCATCTCGGTGTTCCTCTGCCATTCTGCATTAAAATGATGTGATTTGCATGTATTTGGCTCCCTCTTTCATTTCCCCCCTCTTTCTATGCAAATGAGCCTAATGCCAAAAAAAAACTGTCCAATTCTATTTGGAAAATACATGAAGACTGAATATATCATAACCTTCATTTTTCAAACAAATAAACACATTCTTTCTTCCCTCTCTCTCTTAACGGGAAAAAAAAGGCAAATTAGAAGAAAGCGTTCTGACATCAATACCCTTATGTAACGTTCCAATGGATGGACTTTAGCTGGCAGTGATGGTGTAAATGTCCTCTGTGTACTTGGTAGGATGGTGCGATTCCATACGACGAAGACGGAACAGAGACTCACAGCCCTACGAGGGGCGGGAGGACGAATAATTCTAATATTAGAGGCCCGATGATGCAAAAGGTGGATGAAGAGGTCAAACTCCTCCTCCTCAACACAGGGCTGAATCTGACGGAGGAAGAGGCCGCCCTTCTCTCTACGGGATTCAAACGTAGGTGCAGGGACGGTGTTGGAGTCCATTTTTAGAAGTTCCTTTAAGGTCATGATGGTGAGACAGCAGTGTATCGTTAACTGGACACAAACGTGGAAAAGGAAGAAAGTCCTGCAAAGTAAATCCTTTCCTCGTTTAACCTGTAATGATGTCACTCCATGCTTTAGATTCATGGGAAAGCTGACAGTTGATTTCAGTTTTATGAATATGTGTCGATTGTTCAGCAGTGATACACACAAACACACACACTGAGTATCTCTCTTAGCAGCAGATGGCTACTGACTCCTCCGTGTTGCTTTTTTACAGTTTCCGACGTTGACTTTGTTATCAAAATCCAGGAGCTCAAAGTGTTAGAAAGAGAGGACGCCCTGTTTGCGTGCGTCCTGACGCACCCGCTACCCAAGGTCACGTGGATGGGCAAGGGCGGCACGCTGGAGGATGGAGAGAAGTACAGCGTCACCGTGTCGGACCACAAACTGATCCACAGGCTGCTGATCAAAGACTGCAACCTGCTGGACAAAGGCATCTATTCAGCCGTGGCTGGCATTACGTCCTGCAGCGCCTGGCTGGTTGTTCAAGGTAACACTAATGCACCAATCACGACCTTTTGTGTGCTGAAAGTGACCCTAATTGCTGCCATGATTATGATAAAAAAAAAAGGTGAATTATGCGTCACTTACGGTTGTGTTTCACATCCTCTAAGCTGAGAGCGACCCCGCCTCCGCCGGGCTGAAGAGAGCCCGTAAAGCTACCTTGGCGAGCGGAGCGCTGATCGACCTCGAGAAGGTGGCCAAAGAGCAGCAGATAAAAAGCCGCGGGGAGATGGAGAAGATTTTAGCGGCAGTGAAAGCAAAACACAGAGAAGGACGAGCGGAGGAAGGGAAGTCGATAAGCGGAAGAGACGGTGCGGTCACCGGACCCGATGAAAACAGCGGAGCGAAAACCGGAGCCAAGATCAAAAAGTCAAAAGGAAAAGGCTCAGAAGCTAAATTAGATGCTTCGGGGCGTCTCATTGGTGACCCTGAGAGCAAGAGACGCATCCGATCGGGTCAAATGGATTTTGACAAGGTAACAGGTAAAGTCGATCTGTGCCTAACAATGCTTTTTCACCGTCGGCACTGCAGTGAGTAGTCAGTGGTGGTTGAAATGTGATCGAAACTTTTCTTTTCTTTTATCATCGCCCTTTAGTGCTTTCGGTGCTTCCTTGCTTGGGTTAAGTGTGATCACGATCACATTTTTATGAATCTTAAGAATCCAATAATTGATTTTGTTTTGATTTACTGTTCTGTCACTCCTTTGTTCCCGTCGTCGGTTTAGATGCGATGCCCTTCAAGTTGTAATCGATAACTTTCAAAGTTACAGCTGTGAATTTAAAAATGTCCGACGAAGTGGTTTCCACCCAACGAAACCTGATCGACGTCACTCCCGACGGGTTAACGCTCAACTATAACTGACATTCCACAGGTACGAATGAAGAAGGATATTCTGAAGACGACGAGGACTTTCCTGGATCTGCCAATAATTCAAGAAACAGAAAACAGGGTCAAGAGACAGAAGATGAAGAAACTGGTGAGATAACGTGGAGAAAACGTGCCGCTCGGTCTCCATATTTGTGCTCAGTTAACCTGCCTACTCATTTCCTTTCACATTATTGATTCCACTGTTTTCTGTGCAGAGTCCAGCTGCAGAGACGTTGATGACGGCACGAGTCACACTGACATGGCTGACTGTGATGGAAACAAAGACTCCAGTGGGACCGTCAGACGGCCAAGGCGCACAAAGAAGGCTCAACGGAAACGACGCACATCTGGTAAGAAACAACAGGTAACATATTGACTGCGCGGGAGAAGCCCATGCAGTCAATATGGTAGTCATATGGTAGTTAAGTACTGACAGAAGAAACTGTCTTAATTGATGCAATTTGTCCATTTCTGGGTCCAATTACAACAATAACGTGTGATTTTCTTTTGTCTGATTTCCTCTGGTCAGATTGCAACGCTTTAATGGTCTGCAGTGACTCCGTAGTCGACTAGAAGGAGATATAAGTAATTGTATTTATGTCTTTTATTGGAGGCTGATGTGAGAGATCCAAACAAAGGAAATTAACTGAAAGTTCTTCGATCTTTCAAAAGTGCGAATGAGCGTCTGGCACTCTGCAAACGGGACTATTTTCTCTCCAAATGGGTGTAAAGTAGCTTTAAATGTTATTGAAGTCCTCCCCACACTGGCACAGAGTTCTTGGGAGGTAACCTCTTAAGTCCTCGTTGCTCTGCTTCTAGGGCGAGACCCGAATGAAGCAGCGGCGAGTGGCGATGAAGAGAGCGACGGTGGCGAGAGCGAGGACTCTACCGGTCAGCTCAAGAGTTCACGTCGCTCAAAGCGGAGCCAGCGGCTCCAGAAAGCAGTCAATGGTAGGAGGCCGCGATGTGCATGACCTCGTGGAAGTGTAGCGTGGGTAAATGACAAGCTATGAAGCACTTAATATCGTTCCACAACATGAAAATAAGGTCACTCATTAACGAACATTTTTGAGTCGATTTGTCATTTGATTCAAGGTGAGAGTACGTGTCCTGAAGACTACAGTGAGTACGACGAGACTGAAGACAAATCTGGCGAACCAGCGACACGTTCGAGGCGTAAGAGACAAGGACCGCTGACAGAAGACGTGGTGATTGGTAAGCAACCTAAAAGGGTGTCACGACCGAATCACCACCAAGTATACCTGCTCGTTACTAGGGTTGGGTACCGAGAACCGGTGCCAATATGGCGAAACGCAACGCAGATTTCGGTGCTTCCTTTCGGTGCCTGAGTCGACTGAAATACGTTCCGTGCTTCCTTTCGGTGCCTTTCGGTACCGAGGCAAATATGCTCATATTTCTGCAAAAGAACTGCTGAAGTTTATTTATATTTATTTAAGTATACTGTAAACAGTTAATATATTGTTCATAGTTTGAAGTTAACAAGTTTGAAGCTGTAGTTTGAAGCCAAGTGTTTTGTATGTATTTATATTTATAGTATACTTCAAACAGTTAATATATTGTTCAATTTGAAGAAAACAAATTGCCTTGGCAATAAAAAAAAAGCCTTTCTTTAATGTCGTCAATCGTCGTTTTGTGCGTTTGTTTTTTTTTTGCCGTTTAGGCACCGGAATCGTTTTAAAAGTATCTCGTGTGTGTGTGTGTGTGTGTGTGTGTGTGTGTGTGTGTGTGTGTGTGTGTGTGTGTGTGTGTGTGTGTGTGTGTGTGTGTGTTAGATCCAGGAGTTCATTTCATCTGCGGTTTGTCCGACGTCAGCGCCGTCATCAACGAGAGCGCCGAGTTAGCCTGTAAGCTCAGCAGTGAGGACTGTGAGGGAGCCTGGTTCAGAGACGGCAAAAAGGTTAGTCGTAAAAAATTTCGTGAAATGTCAAACTCGTCATTTTCTCGCGGGAATATATATATACTGTAGGTATCTGTCAAGAAGGCGATTATATATTTAGTGATTATAGTTGTTAGTATTCAAGACTGTGTTTCTAAAGGAGAGCAATTATTTGAGGATAGTTGCAGCGTGGGAGATAAAATACAGAGCAAAAATAGTACAAAAATACCATTTTCCTTATGGTGGGTAACTGGAAATGACCACAGGATTCATAAGTTGTGAGTTTACCTCAAACTTGCCAGATGTTTCTATTCTTTGAGTGTTTTTTTGGGACACAACAGAGCAGGACAGAAAGGCCTTTTTGGCCTTGCAATGTTTCTGATTTGAAGAATTAATGAACAGTTGTTGCTTGAAACGCTTAGCGTCATCTTTTTTTCCTACCAGATATCCCCGGATGACAATTTCAGTGCGAGTAAAGATGGCGCGATCCATAAATTAGTCATAATCAGGTGCGAGGAAGAGCACTCTGGGAAATACCGCTTTGAGGCAGACGGTCGTAAAACAGAGGCGATGGTCAACGTCAAAGGTTTGACAATTTGTCACGAAATGTATATTAACAGCCGACGAACGTAATCAGATCACAGCTAAATACCGCTTAATTGACCGTTTTTTGGGGGTTTTTTGCAGATCCCCCGAGGTGCGACCGCGCAGACGTCACTGCTTTCGCCGAGCCCGTGACGGTTAAAGTGGGGCACGGCGCCATCTTTAAGCTGCGTTTCGTTGGCCACGAACCCGTAAAGATCAAGTGGTACAGAGAGGAAGAGGAGCTCCTCGACGACGACAACAACAACGCCAAGATAGAGAAATCTGCAAGTCACAGCCGCTTGCTGCTGAGCAGGTGCCAGAGGAAGGACACGGGAGAGATCAAGATTAAGCTCAAGAACGAACACGGCTTCACTGAGGCCATTTCACAGTTAATTGTTCTCGGTGAGTGAATGAAGGACAATGCAGGAATTCAATACAAGGAAAAAAACCTCTTTATCAAGAGCAGATTTTCCTTTACGCTCTGCAACTCAACAATAAAAAAAAAAATGTCAGTCAATTCAAAAAGGAAATAACTCAACATCCAACTCCTTCAATACAAATCTAATCCTTTGCGGATGCCAAAAGATGAGATTTGTGCGGCAAGTTGTGTAATTAAGAAAAGTACTTTTGCTGGAAGATCTTTAAGCGGCAAAAACGGCAGCGGTGTCGTTAAATGCTTCACAGCTCATCCACATAGCCTAATTGTGAAAATCAGGCCAGTCTTTTCTCTATCATGTGGAGAAAAAAAAAAAGGGGGGGGGGGGGGGCACATTTCACTGAGCCCATCTGTGCCTGGGCCGATTCAGGTACTTATTTTCCAACCGCAGCTCATTTTTGTTCTACTTGAAGAGGAATCCCAGTTAGGTGATAATGTGACAGGTTAAAGATGTGGGGTTTTTTTTAGTATACATTTCAGTGTTTGACAGAAGGTATTATGTTGAAACCTCTGCTGCATCCGCCATCGCTGCCAGCATCGCAACGATCTCTCGATGAAAATGCCCCCCCACCACCTAGAGTAATTCACTCTGACTTCTTTTGGATGTTTCAGACAAACCCACTCCACCCCTGGGTCCCGCAGAGGTCACAGAGAGCTCAGCTATCTGTATTGAATTTAAGTGGAGGCCGCCGAAGGACGACGGCGGCTCACCGGTGGTCAACTACACGATTGAGCGGCAGCAGGTGGGCCGAAACACCTGGAAGAAAATGGGGGAAATCCCAGGTGTGCCCAGCTACCGCGATACGGACGTGGACCACGGCCGGAAATATTGTTACCGCGTCCGGGCAGTTACTGCCGAGGGTACGAGTGAAGCAATGGAGACTGACGATATGCAAGCCGGAACGCTAGGTGAGCCAAACTCGGACTTTTGTGGTGGATCAGTTTGATCTTCAACCCTATGATAATAGATGATAAACTGCATCCACTGAGCTTTTCGCTTTTTTTTTTAATCTCAGTTAAACATAACAATCCAAAAATGGTCGCAACATTTGGGCTAAATAAAGCAAGACAATGCCACTCTCCTTTAGCACTGGGTAGGAAACCTTGCAAGTCAAGACCTCGGGCCAACAGACGTCAAATTACACTCACAGAGTGACATCTAATGTTCCTTTCCTTTCCTAACCCCTGGGTTGTAACTCTATGACTGTGTCACAGACAGAACGCTCCGCATATTAAATCCTCCTGATGGCATAACGGCCAACTGAAAAGGTCAGCAGAAAGGGCCACAGAGGCCTAACGCAGACGAAAGGCGTAATGCAGAAATACCGACTTGCACTTACTTATTGAGGTCTTGAACAGGGAATACTCCATCGTCCAAGTTCTCCATCGGTCTCCCCCGGTCCATAAGACTCCAGAGGAGAGTTGAAAGTCGTCCTCGACTGTTGGACAAAAGTTTGGGTTGCAGATAACTGTATCGCTGCTGAAGTCACACATCTCAACATTAGTCTCACTGCACATCTGCAATGAACATGTTTTGCCTCTCCTGATTTCTCATTTTTTGTCTTCTCAAAACATAGTTTTTCCCTTAAAAATCTGGTGTAAAAAAACGTCTTTACTTCATTTTTTTCCATTAGATTATTGGATTAGCTAGCTAGTTATTTGTCGCAAGTGTTTTAAGTATATAAGGTATCTTTACATATCTTACAGCAAACACTGTACATTACATGTCTTAGCAGGTGTAGCAGTGTATAGTTAACGTTATATGAACTAAACACTAGCATACTAATGTTACCAAATATCAACATGCTATCGTCTAAAAACGTAACATAACGTAAATTATTACCAACTTTACGTTACGTTTACGTAAACATGGCCTGTCACGTTAAGCCAGCCCACTGTAGCAACATAGCTAACGTTAGCTAGTGAAGTCTAACATTTGTTTTCACGTCTGTGTGTCTTTTTTAAGTTATTACGACACATAAAAACTCGTACTCATAAAATTTTAATGAACAAAGAGAGCAAAAGAATCTGGTGGAATTACTCCTGTTTTTTTACCTTTCGTGTAAAAAGCTATTTCATTTGTGTGACTTTAGCACTAAGCTAATTAACTAAGGGATCATAAAAGTTAGTTAGCTAACAGAGCTAACGTCAAGTAACCTAGCAAACCGTTATCGTTTGACACCGTTTCTGGGTTAGCGCCGTGTGCAAAAAGGCAAAGAACCCACAGACTCACGTGGTCTAACGTCTCTGAATCCAGCTGGAAAAAAAGGAACACACGGTGTGTCACATTGCTGAAAGCTGCTGATGTTCCTGCATCCATCATCAATCTAATTATTCACACCTGTTCCTCTCCCACTGTGGCGTGTCACAACGTGTCTGTTTGAGCGTCAGTTGATTTAGTGTCATTACTGCCCCCTGCTGTGCTCCATTATGCCTGAGTCTCTACACCCACCACGTCTAGGCGATCACAGGATTTATGAGGAATGAAACACGAGTGAAGTCAGTCAGTCTGTCTTTTTATATCTGTGACTGATGTAAAATGGTAAATATATAATCATCTTTAGCTTTGTTTTTTTTCTGATCAGCAGCCCCAAACCCCAAAATATTATTTCATATATCAATTTACAACGATAAAAGACAAAAGGTGCAGATTGTTACACTCAACTGATGAATTGAGAGGCTGATCATTTCAGCAATAATAACTATAAGCATAATAAAGTGCACATGTATACGTGCACTTTTCTAAAAGCAAAGGATTTACCTTTAGGAGTGTAAAACACTGCACAGACGTCAGAGCAGTTTTCTTCATTTGTAGCATCTCGGTGGATTCTTGCTCATCGATCCTGCATTCCTACTGAACTAAGTAGAGCATCGCACTAAAAAGAAAGATAGTTCAGTCTCTCTGACTACAGCCTTTCCCGTTCTTTTCCGCATGTTTCAGCTTTTCCTGGCCCTCCAGCTGCTCCGAAGGTGGTGAGCGCCTACGACGACTGCGTCAACATCTCCTGGACTTCGCCCAATAAAACGGGAGGTTCGCGTATCCTGGGCTATATTATAGAGAGACGCAAGAAGGGGAGTAACCTCTGGACCGTTGTCAACGCCATGGATGAACTCATAAAAGGTCTGTACTATTTTAGTTCGATCTGACGGCGTTAAAGATCACAACGCTGATGTTTTGTCGTTGTTGTTGTTGCTCGTCTGAAATCACTTCCAGAGAAGAAATATGCAGTGAAAGATGTCGTGGCAGGAATGGAATATGAATTCAGAGTCACTGCCATAAACCTCTCAGGAGTTGGTGAATTCAGCAACCCCTCAGAGTTTGTTTTTGCACGGGATCCAAAGAGTAAGTGTTGCTAAAACATTGCTAAACTCAACTATAATCAATAGATTGTGTGCGCAATATATTCATGTACATGTATGATATTGTATGAGCTAATGTTGTGTAAACCCCAGAGCCTCCTGGTAAAGTCACAAACCTGAAGGTGACAGAAACGTCCTACACCCACTTGGTCCTGACTTGGACCAAACCGGAGGATAAACCAGAGGTGCAGGATGAAGCAAAGGGATATTTTGTTGAGATCCGACCTGCAGAGTGCCTCGAATGGTCCCGCTGTAACACCACTCTCATCATCACCACTTCCTTCAGCGTGAAAGGCCTCAAGTCCATGAACATGTACTGGGTGAGAGTAATTGCGACGAATGACGGGGGAGACAGCGCTCCCGAGGAGCTGGCCAACTATGTCCTTGCAATGCCCTCACCTGGTATGTCAATATGTCACAAGAAATGAAGAAAACTAAGTACTATGCTGCTGGTACATTTTGAAATTTTCCAAAGTCCATTCTGTTTCTTTACAGTATACCACGTAGCTCTTAATATTGATCTTATTTATCTTATTTATGATCTGTATAGTGTTGTATGTTAACAGAAGTATTTCCAAGGTGCTGAATCACCGACCCTTCATTTCTTACTCTTTAATAGCAGACCACCTCAAGGTGTTACTTAGAGAGAACCAGGACATTCTGATGTAGCATTTCAAAATGAAAGCCCTTCAAAATAAATCGCATGTATGAGCTAACTTCAAATCACATTCATGAGACAATTTGTCTAATTTCAGATGGGATTCTAGAGGAAATGATGCATAGTTACAAAATCATTTCACCTCAAGCTGATAGCAGACCATCTCAAGGTGTCACTCAGAGAGAACCAGGACATTCTGATGTAGCATTTCAAAATTAAAGCCCTTCAAAATCGCATGCATGACCTCAGGTTAAAATCACTATCTGTATGTATTAGAGTTTTTTCCCCACTATGTAAGAACCTTGTCAAGTTTAATATTTTCCAAAGCACTTGCCGTCATCGCTTTTGTTCATTATTCTAGTGAGGCCAAAGTTCACAAACCACAAGATGAAGAGCTTCTTGGTGGTGAGGGCAGGGAACTCTGTCAGGATCACAGTGAACTTTGAGGTGAGGTTTGAACTTCAGGTTAATTATCGGCAACGCGCTGAGGCAAACTCGAGCCTGATGTAGTCAAGACAAGACACTACTGATGTCCTCTTTTTACAGGCCTCCCCTCGGCCACATATTATGTGGCTGAAGGACAACGTGCCGGTGACAAAACGAGTCACAATCAGCAACTCTGACGGCTCGTCTCAGCTGCTGATTCCCTCGTCCGAGCGCTCCGATTCGGGCATCTACTCCATTTTGGTGAAAAATCTCGCAGGACAGGAGACGTTCAGTACAGAGGTCAGGGTCACAGGTAAAACTGAAGTTGAGACGTACATTTTTCTTTTGCTACATCAATGTCCAAAGTAGTGTTAATGGATGAGCCAGTAAAAGGACTGTGGTTACAGACGATCCAAAGCCTCCTGGACCGGTAGAGCTGGATGAGAACGTGCCCGGCACGGTGACGGTGATCTGGGAGCCTTCTCCCGATGAGAAGCGCGACGACCGCCTCCACTACACAGTGTCCAAACTGGACTCCACCAAACGCACGTGGACAACAGTGGCTGATAAACTCTTCAACAACAGGTTTACAGTCTGCAACATCATGCACGGGAGGGAATACCACTTTCGGGTGTACGCCAAGAACGACATGGGCGTGTCTGCGCCGTCAGATTCACCGACCTGTGGGAAGGAGAAGAAGAAAGGTGCGTTTTTTTGCGGATCACAAACAACCTCGAATTGTGTCACTTCTTCAGGAAAATGTAATCCGTTTGTCATTCCTCGTAGAAAAATTTGCGGTGAGCGTCCCGACCAGAAAGGACTGCGACTTGCGTTGTGCTCCGACCTTCATTGTGCCGTTGAAGCTTCACAACGCACCCAAAGGCTACGAGTGCTACATGAGCTGCGCGGTGAAGGGAATCCCCAAACCTCGCATCACGTGGTACCGCAATCACGTCAGCCTCAACACCGACACCAACTACTACATCTCCAACACCTGCGGAGTTTGCTCCATGTCGATTCTCCGCGTAGGAGCCAAAGACATGGGGGAGTACACCATCGCTGCAGAGAACGGCCTCGGACGGGCCGAGTGCTCCACCGTCCTCAGCGTCCGAGGTGAGAGAGAAACGCCGCGCTTTAGTTCAGAGGACGGGTGGAATATAAAAGAAACATGTCTGATGATGCTAAATCATTTCATCCTTTTCCCATACAGAGTGAAGAAACTAAAAGGTGCCCCACAGTATGAGCAGTATTTATGTATTTTAAAGTTTAGATCGAACACAAAATGTTTGAGTTAGATGTAGTGCACCATTTGGACTGTTGTATTACTTGGACTGCTAGCGAAAATAAAACGTTTGCTCAAATAAAACATTTGGTGCTTTTGAAGATGATTTATCTTTTTTGGGGGGGGGGGGGGTTCTGTATCATGGTTCAAATCAGATCATCAATGAACAGCATGGAGATGGTTGCGGTTTGACATCGTTTTTCCAGATGATTGTTGATATTAGAGGCACAGCAGCTTGTGAAATCACATTCATCTGAAGGCAGATAACAGTAATGACACTGTGGCTGTTTGAGTTCCTCATAGTTTAGAGGGGGAAACACGGTGGTGCAGTGGAGAAGTCAAGAGAGCCACAATGGACGCCCTTCCGCAAATCAAACAATGAAAGGAGAATCGACAAAATAAATACAAGCAAAATAAAGGAAAATGAGAGATCTGGAAAATGCAGTACCAATGACAATAATCATAAAAAAGACAGAGAGAGAGATTTTTTTATTATTATTAAAATTATTATTTTATCAGAATTTAAAGGCGATTTAACCAGAGTGCACATTCAGCTAAGCATTAAACCCCTAAACTGAGCTCAGATGAATACAGGCGGGATGTAAGGAGGCATCAAAGGCCATGTGGCCTTTATTAGAAATGTTCCCTTTCCACAATCTGTGCATCAATATGACTCGTTTTTACAGGACGCTGTTGGCTGCTATAAAAGAAGGAAGACACTATTAAGTGAATTTATTGATGAGGTCCATATAAACTCATCCTTAATAATAATAATAACAACTTTATCTTTATAGCACCTTTAAAAAGTGCTATAAAAGTTACAAAGTGCTTGACAGACAAAGCAGCAAAAGACAATAATAACAATAATAATAATAATAATAACAGAAAGCTCAACAGTGAGGCCCAACAAAGCACGACAACTAAGGTAAGAGTTAAAAAAGAAATTTAAAAAAGTTGACGGGATAAAAGTAAAATAAAGTCTATGAAATAATTTAGTAAAAATAAAACGATGACATCACATAAAAGCCAGTCTGTAGAAATGTGTTTTAAAGAAGTGATTAAAAAGAGATTACTGGCGTTATAACCATGTTATAGCCCGGTCGTGTCACACCAGTTTAACCCACAGTGGCCCTACACGACAGAAGCGTGCAACTGCAGCGGAACACAAGCAGCTCCGGGCTCAGCTGCAGACAGTGAAGAGGAGAAAATAGCGCACAGTAAGCGTACGTGTAGTTTCTCCATTAGATGACAGCGGCGCACATGGTGGCGGAGGCTCAGCCACTCCCCGTTGCCCCCCACCCCCCCCTTCCTTCCTGAATGGACGATCACGGTGCCTGCGGTCCACGCCCCCCTCTCACCGCCTCATCCTCTGCTCTACCTCTTCATCTGCTGCAGCCTCTCGGTACTTTATTGCGCGTTGATTGAATCCAGCTCGGTTTGCGCAACTTTTAAAAGAGCCTCCTAGGGTAAAACAGCGCTTGCACTTCAAGTCCAGTCTATTTGACGCACCGGACTCCTTGGGTATCACCTCTCAGCCGGGCTAGAACATTGTGTCCTTTGCGTGTTAAGGGGGTGGAAAACATGACGGCAAAGCATCGAAGAGGGAAAGGCAACCACAAACACGAGGATGGCTTCTTCAAAAACGACCTGGTGGAGTCAGAAGTCCGCTCTGGAGCCAATAACCACGCTCTCCACCTGGTTTTATTCCTGCTGATTGTGATTGGCGGTGCCACTGGCGCGTGGTTCTGTTTCCAGCAGCACCAAACTTTAACCTACTTAACAGACAATCTCATGGGCATGCAGATGAAAATAGTGAAACTGCAGTCCTCCCACGAAGAAATGCGACAGTCAAGCAGTGAGGTAAGGAACACAAATAGACCGAGCAGCCTTTATTCCTGTGAGAATGTGAAAGCCTCCCGAGATCGCGGCCAAACGGCGCAATACGCCCCCTGTGATCGTGTCCCATTATGTCCCATTATGTCCCATTATGTCCTCGAGCTTCTGATTTACACTTTGACTAAACAAGTAAAAGGCCTCAGCACATGCTCACAAGTGCGCGTTGTCACTTACAAGTGAGGGAAGCTGAGACCTGCTAGGCCTCCTATCACATTTCAAAATGCCAACAGCCTGACTGGAGTGAGTAGAAAACGCTGCTATTTCTAACATCCTCCACGCGCAGCTGCTCTTGACCTGCTGCCATCTGCAGGGACTTTAGAGCACCGACTCCGTGGACCTGCCTCAGTATCAAGAGTTCTCTGTGGGAAAAAAAAAAAAAAAAGTGTCTTGTTGTGTTTCTAACTGGGAGTCGAGAACACAATTCTAAAGTTGTGCAGAGGATGCTGCCAAACACACAGTAAAGAAACAAGACAGTAGTGAGCCAGGGCTAAATTTAGTCTTGAGGCTTTGATACTGAACACCGGGCTCAGAGGCTGTTTACCGAAAAGGTTGTAGAGGAACAGAGAGCGATGATTGTTTCACGCGGGGGGAATAGTAAAGTACTACTTCAAGAAACTTGTGTTCCTCTGGATCCGCCTGAATGAACTGAGTCACTGCGGACAGAGGGTCCTCGTGACGCTCATAGCGTTCCAACTATGTTTACGTTGCTGCAGGCGACTCCAGGCAGAAGAGCAAGATCAGCTTTTTTTTTTTTTTAAAGATGAACTTAAACAAAACAAATCCAGTCTGACCACTCCTTTCCCTTCTCTCATGCAACCCCACCTTTTCTAATGAGTCAAACACTTTGCATGAGAACAGCCAGCTGAGCCGGCTCAGGCTTGTTGCAGACATGGTTCCTGTTCCAGCAGCAACAGAAAACAAAAAAGTTTCACCAACCCAATGCTGGTTTTCTCCAACACCGTCCCGAGTGAGGCTCCTAATGAGCCGACTCAACTGAGAAAATCACTTCTTTGCATTGCTTCACAGCAATATGATACATATAATACATATACACACACATACACACAGTGACAGTTATCAATCTCAAAAGCAAGTAATGTTTACAAACAATATCATATATTAAAGAATCTGTACAAAAGAACTAAAATATGCACAAAAAAACTATACGATAGTTCTGCAGAGCTACTAATGCTTTAAAGCTGAACAACTAGAACGTTATTGCACAGTATTACCATGATAATGCAGTACTATATCACAAAAGGTTTTAGGTTATTGTTTCACGTGACTTCTTGCAAGGAAGTAAGGTTCCACTGAGCTCTACATGCATGAGCAGACCTGTTGTGATTGTTTAAAGAAATGCTTTATTTTATGGACCTTCATACCCTGATATAGGAGAAATGTTGTTTTTCTGACTTTAATTAATAGAAAACTAGAATTCAAAGCATCTTTTGCATCTCAGATGTTCGGTAACATAATGTTTACTTTATAGTGGAGTCCCCTTAAAGAGACTATTGAAGCACCAGCTCAGTCAGAATGATAGTCACTGGCCATCTTGACCTAACTTCGCTCCCCTACGTCTCCTTGCAGCAGCACGTTTCAGAGAGCCTGGAGACCCGCCTGAACGCCCTGGAGGATTCTTACGCTCTGGCCCAGAAACAGGTGGGCATGGCCTTGGCCACGGCTGAGCAGCTGAAGACGTCCGAGCTCCCCTCGCAGGTGCTGTCGCTCCACACGGAGATGAGAGCCCGCCTGGCGGAGATGCAGCAGGCCACCGTGTCCCTGGAGCAGCTGAGCCAGCTGCAGACCGTGCTGCAGGGGAAGAGCGAGGAGTTCGAGGGGGTCAGGATCCAGGTGGACGGCCTGGCCGCGCTGAGCGCCGCGCTGTCCCACAAGGTCGGGGTGTTGACGGGGAGCGTCGGGGAGGCGGAGTCCAAGCTGGAGGAGAGAGCGGGACGCGTCGCCACGCTGAGCGCCAGCTTGGACGGACAGGCCGCCGAGGTGATCCGACTGAAGGAGCAGCTGGACGCCTACCAGGCTCAGCTCGAGGCCAGCACTCTGGAGATGGCTACCGTCAGGTGGGTTGTGGGAAATAAAAAAAAGAAGCAGCAGCAGCAGCAGCAGCAGCAGCGTTTGGAGCTGTGGAGGAAATAGCTCACCTCCTCTGACCCATAGCTTTATGTTGACTTTGTCAAAGCCCCTTTTCTCTGTCACCGTCTCCGTGTTGCTCTAGTCCACAGTCACAGGCCTCATATCCGCGCTGCAAGACTTCCCTGATCTGTATGAACATTTCTATTCTAGCTGAATGGTTTGGCATTAAATGTCCCTTTTGTGTGTAAAATGAGCGCTCTCTATGAAGCTTCTGTAATCATGTAAATGTTCTATTGTTGCGCGTGTGAGATGAGAAGAAAGCAACCAAATGAGGCCATTGGTGCCAATATTTTAACAACAAGGGGCCAGGCTTCATGGGGGCTAGACAATTCATTCTGTAGTATCATCATTATTATTATTATTATGTGATAATTCCACTCGCTGTCTTTCAGAGGGTTGCTTGAGAGTGAACAGACCCAGCGGATCCAGCAGGCCAGTGTGGAGGAGCAGCTCGATGCGGTACGAGGATCACCAATTCAGACTATTTAGTTTTTGTATTCATGCTCAAGCTATCCTTAACTCCGCCCACAAAGCTCCGATTGGACGAATTATTCTCCAGCTGGCTGACATATCAGTCAACAACGAGAGATCTTGAATGGCTGAACAAATCCTGATGCATGTGCGCGATTCTGTAATCGGTCTAAATCAGATCATGTCAAAAAAGAAATAACTGCATATGTCACAGATGCATTTTTAGAAGCAGTTCTATTCTAGATCTATAATGGCAGAACATGCGTGACACGCCTCAGCACACATACTGTCAGCACACACGGTCTCTTTGCTATTTCTGTCCACTTTGTGCCCAAAGGGACCCATAATGAGATTTTCATCTCGTTAATTTGAAGGAGCTAATTGCCAGTTATGGAGTCTCTGATGGATTTACATTCTACACTACACATTCTATGCTTGCTTTAATACGTTGTCATGTGTCCCAAGGCACCTGGATGTCCAGATAGCTGACCTGTACATGATTTCTTATCCAGAATCCGGTCCACTATGAACTAATCTAAAGTATTTTATTGCTGTTCTATCGCTGTAGCCGGTGGGACAGACGGAGGAAGAGGAAGAGGCAGCTCCCGCGGCTGAGGAAGAGGAAGCTGCAGCAACCGAAGAGGCGCTTCCTGCTGATGTAGAACAAGAGGCGTCCAACCCGGAAGAAGAGGCGGAGGCGGACGAAGGAGGAGAGGCAGCCGCACGGGATGAAGCACCTGTCGAGCAGGAGGTCTCGGCGACGGATGAAACTGCTCCCGCGGAGGAGGAGGAGGAGGAGGCGGCAAAGGAGGATCAGACGGAGCAAGACGAGCCGGTCGCCCTATCAGAGGAGACGGCGGAGGGGGTGCAGAGTGAGGAAGAGAACCGGGAAGCGGACGAAGAGGAGACACACAAAGCGGAGGAGGAGAAGGAGGAGGAAGCAGAGGAGGAGGTGTTGTCTGAAGCAGAGACGGGACTGGGAGGGGAGGAAGTGTCAGGAGGAGAGGAAGAACAGCAGGATGTAGCAGCGGAAGAGGAAGCAGAGGAGACGGATGAAGAAGAGGAGCCAATAGAAAATGATGCTTTACCAGAGGATGAATGTAAGTAACAAACTATTTTACAATAATCAATATATGTTTTGGCTTTGCTTAATGCTAATGTGTTCTTGTTTCGTTGTGTTTTACAGAGAGAATGTCACCAGAAAGAGATTTTTTTTTGTTTTTTTGTTTTTCCATGCCGGACATCTCCACCAAGGGGAACGGGAACGTTCTCAGAATATTCTAGAACAACGACCGTAGGAAGGCATGGTTGATTGCTGTTGTTTAGGTGCAGTGTTCATGGCGCGGTTTGCTCTCTGGAAGGCGGACCCTCAGTCAGGAGAAATCAGTCACTCCGCTGGATTCAAAGCTGAAACATTTACCTCAAAAAGTACGACGCGGCTGTTAAAAGTTAGGAAACGAGTAATTCAGGTGTTTTCCTGCCAATAACAACCTCAGAAGCCTTAATCCATAAAACGATAACTTTCTACAGAGTATTTTTTTTTTCCCCCACCGTCCACGACTCACTCTTTGTTTATTGTCACGGTTATGTTCTGTGCTAAAACTGGAAAACTAAAAGCCAATGACATAGACTGTCCATCACTGCAGCTGAAGCCATAAGAAAGGCCTGATTCTTCTGAAATGTGCCGTGAGATAATATTTCAACGGTTGCCGTTACTGAATGTATCCCGGCTGTTTACTCAGGCAACACAGCCAACAACAAAAAAAAAGCAACTTTGATAAACTGAATGTTTTTAAAGGAAAGACTGTAGTTGATAGATTTTTTTTTTTTTTACTTTTTACAGTACTTTAAAACTGGAGGTTTTGCTTTGATTTAACACGTTTTTAACTGATTACAGTTCCTTTGTAAAATGCAGCGGTCAACGAGTCCTCTACCAAGAACGGTTTCAGCATCATGCTACTGCTTAGTTCACACTTTACATCATTTAGTCATTTAACAAATAACAGCTGCATATTCTATACATTATACTAATAACGACTAATAATGTGTCTAACTTAAGAGGGGGGAAAAAAAAACAGTTCAAAACTGTGTCTCTCTTAAGCTCTTAAGACAACTGGAATAATGTGAAATCTTAAAAAAAAAAAAGAAAATGTGCCAAGCTGTGATTATGGCAAAGCATAAGATCAGTTATTAATATAAAATATATTGTTATATCGGCTCTTTTGAGGCGTGACAGAATGATGTCGTGCTTGTTGTCGGATGTGTTCTCGGTACCGTCAGACCCGGACACCACTGGACTTTTTACTTCTACAGAAAACGCACTGTATTTGCCGATGCATTGGTTACTGTTAGTGTGACTCTTCTCACATTGTCATGACTTTTTTTTTTTTTTTTTTTTTTTTTTAAATAAACCCTGGTTCTTTCACTTCTGTGTACTCGATTCTGTGCTGTTAGTGTCGGACACGATTCATATTGATCACATTGTGTTAACGGTGCAAGTGCAACACACGCCAATGAGCCACATGGTTGCACTGTCTGACATGTTCTTTCATTACGATGGAGACACTCACAGACCCACGGCAGGAAATAGTCCCAAACAAATGCACTATGTACCCCTGGTTACTAAAACGGCAGTTCCCAGATGTTTTATTACAACATCTGCACGTTTCATGTGGAAGGAATGAGCATTTTAATATACATTCTGCAACAAACTGCAACTCGTGTCAAGACTTTGCTTCCATTAGACGTTGGTAGACAGGAAGTCTCTCTCTCTCTCTCTCTCTCTCTCTCTCTCTCTCTCTCTCTCTCTCTCTCTCTCTCTCTCTCTCTCTCTCTCTCTCTCTCTCTCCCCCTCACAGTCATTTTGTCCAGCCTCTCCCACACATCACTGCTGCAGTGTGTGTGTCTCTGACCTTCCACAGGGACCATGCAAGCGTTTGTTCCCAGGTAAGTTTCAGAGACACTGAGTCATGCTGTTCTATTCCTGGATTCTTATTTCAATTATTTTATCTTCCGCCTGACAAAGCCGCTGTTTTAACGAAGCTCCTCGACCTTCTGTTTGTCATCTTAATGTGAAGTAACTCTGCTCTGCGCCGGTACTGTAGGCCTCTTTCAACTGATGCAGTTTCATACTTTAGCTGCTGAAAACGAGTCCGTCTCTTCGATAAGCTTCTGTATGTACATTAGTAATTATTGGCCTAGGGATATTACTCTAAGCAACTACTTTATTCATTATTAACTTGTTTTTAAAGCGGACATTTTCGCTGTAAAAAGGCCTTCGGGTTGCAGAACTGGGTGGACAAAATCGAATGTCCTGTGCTTTGCACATTATACAGCAGAGTGAGCGGCCGACCAGCCCGCTGACTCTCAGTCAGGAATCAGGGTGACTCCTCGACTGAGAGATCAATAGCAGTAAAAGCGTAGTAGGCAGCTCTCTGGGTAAAACACGAGCCTCGCCTCTAACGCTCGCTCAGCTCTTTCTGTTGTCCGTTAAGCCTCTTGTGGAAATTGAGCTTCAGGTCTTTAAGTGACAGTGAAAATGCACTTTCAGGGCATCTTATCTTGCCTTCTTAATTCAGTGTTGTTTTTTCCCCGGTTTAAATGTGATGTTGGGGTGATGCATAATGTAGGCAGGAAGTATGTTAAAGTGTCAATCAGTGGGACGTCACACCTGCTGATGCAGCATGAGGCTACAATTAAAGATGCACATCTTTCTGCAATTTGTTTTCAGAAAATTAACATATTATATATATATATGCATATACACATATACTGTATATAAATACATATTTACACACACACACACACACACACACACACACACATATACATATATATATATATACACATACATACATACATACATATATATATATATATATATATATAAATATATATATATATACATACATACATACATACATATATATATATATATATATACATACATACATACATACACACACACACACACACACACACACACACACACACACACACACACACACACACCATACATACATATACATTCATATATACATATACTGTATATACACATGTATATGGTGAAAAGATGAGGGGATGTGACTGTTAGCCCCCACCGGGTGCTAGCTAGCATTAGCTGCAGTTGTTTTCTTCATAAATATATAATACAGTATATATATATATATATATATAGATAGATAGATAGATAGATAGATAGATAGATAGATAGATAGATAGATAGATAGATAGATGGCCTTGTTTTGTGGAGTTGCTCTTATTTTAAAATGTACATGTAAGGTCTATTTTTTAGTTTATGTTGATAAGTGAGTCGAATGCGTTTCCTGTTATCGTTTCTCCATTTGCTTCACAGTGCTGTCTTGAAGTGGTATTACTTGAATCTCTACTCTCACAGGTCCTATCTGACTCCAGTCAGGGATGAGGAGGCAGAGTCTCAGAGGAAAGCGAAGTCTCGTCATGCCAGACAGACGCGCAGGTCAACGCAGGTAAAGATCAAAAGGCTGACAGAAGTTCAGGCTTTATTGGATTGGCTTTTGACTGTTGACAGATATGAAGCGGTATAAATGTCCTGCAGGGAGTGACTCTGACTGACCTGCAAGAGGCTCAGAAGACCAACAGCCTGTCTCCTCAAGACAAACAGACGGAGGAAGGAGGCACTCTGGCTGAAAGGAGCTGTCTGAAGAAAGGCTTGACGGATGACAGGAGAGTCAAAATCGGCTCGACGGAGACGACGGAGATCAGCCCCAAATGGAGCAAAATGGACGAGGTTAGTGTCGGGGGAATTTATGCAGACTGGGTATACCGGCCCCTGCAGCACCTTGATCTGGAGGATGTTTGTGATTTATCTACGAGTCGTGTATTTTTCCTCTTATGCTTGTACAGCAGGGGAACATTGAACCCAGGTTAGAATCCCTCGCCGAGTCTCCGATACCAGAGCTTTCATATTCGTGGATTGCTGGATCCCATGGCCTGCTTCACTGCAACAACTCCTTCATAGGTCAGGAAAGCATTTCTTATTTATGTGTGTGTGTGTGTGTGTGTGTGTGTGTGAGAGAGATATTGAAGTGGAAGCTCTTCCCTTCTGCCACAAACTGGGCCTGTGTATTTGACGAAAATGGCAAAATGCAGAATTTTAAGCATTGTTTTTACACCGGATAAATAAATATTAAATCTTACAGGATGTTATCCAACATAGTGATGTTACTTATGTGGGAGGATAATTAGACACCAGAGGCAAACTGTTATGAAACTCCCAAAATATTCTGATAGACTTCATTTGAATTTGGGAGCGGCAGTACAGAGATGAGAATCCTTTGTATTCAACAGTATTTTCCAGATGTTGAGATGCCTAAACAGTGATATACATTCATCAATCTTATGAATTGTGTCATCAGTCAATCAGGTTTATAAACAATTTTCAAAGAATCTATTTCGGGGCTAAGAAGGAGGGCTTGAGGCCTACAGGAGCTCAGACGGAACATTCAGGTTAAGTTCGTCAATAAGTGTTTATTCTCAGCAGAAGAGATTAAAAGATAAGCGTACAATAGAAGTACTTACTGTATGTGTGCAGCTGGTGAGGGACGGCGGAGGGATGAGAATCAGAACCCTGTTGAAGACGAAGCACCGCTGACCTTTGCAACAAGTCGACGACACCGCTGTGACGGAGAGGTATGTGGAAAAACCTCGGTGCTCTTTTAACAATCACAGAGAGAGAAGAGGGGGTTGTTTTTTTTTAGCTGCTCTGCATGATGGCGTTTTGGAATATTTTCCGTTGTCTCCCCCTCGCCACCACTAGATGGAGCCAAAAGATTTCCTTATTCTTTCCATGCCTGGTTATACTGAGGAGAACCGAGTATTTACAGTTCACTTTAACACAACTACCGTCTAATACGTTCAGGTCCCTTGAGAATGTGTCCCAGTGAGCTCATGACACGCTTTGGTTATCAACAACTACGTCTTATTTATGACAAAAAAAAGGGGTATCTCGATTTCAAACCACTTTCACAGCTTGGGATCTCGTGCCATTTCATTCTTCAATATTCATCAGCGGCATTGTTTCATCCCGTTTCCCCACCCGAAAGCTAAGTGTGCTTCAAAAAGGCAGCCGAACTGAACTCTGGTCTCTGATGCAACATTTTGAGACGCGCCGCAATCGCGGACGTGAAGCATGTGTTCAGAGGTTCTTTTAACTAGAAGTGCTGGTTCATATCTCATAGAAAGACAGTCCAGGAGGACCAAACCCCCCCCCCTCCTCCTCCCCCTCCTCCTCCCCCTCCCACTGAGTCGCTTTGCTTCCATCGCATCACATGGCTGAGGTGTCTCGGCATACCATACCATATTGGGCAAACTGAGACGCTCTCCGCTTAGCCTTGGATTCAGAGGGATTGACTTTCTTTTTTTCCTCTTTCACCCTCTAAACTGATACTGCGCTCCCTCCACCTGAGGGCCGCATGTACAAAAAACCTGAACCTCATCATGAATTCCTCCAACCGGGTGAAACCTTGGGCGACCCACTTGAGTTTCACTGAGGATATTCTATTAATCCGTGTTGCTAAAAAGAAGATAGATGCCGTGGGGAATGAGGGGGGGGGGGGGGGGAACACAGGGGACACGTAGATGATAAGGATTATAGATTATAGATTCTCTTTGAGCCGCCTCCGGGTCAGTGGCTCAGCTGTCCCCCACGGTGGAATTCTGAAACGGAGATCTGTCGGTAACACGAGAGTGTCGTAGCGTTACGGAGAGGACTATATCTGTCTGTGATAATTATACCGAGCGCGCGAGGCTTCATCTGGAAGCACGACAGGCTGCCCATCACCAGAGCCGACCTCTGCGTGACTCCATGATGATCTGAGCAGATTTCTTTCCACAGCGACTTTCAGCAACGGGGGGAGAGAGAGAGAGAGAGAGAGAGAGAGAGAGAGAGAGAGAGAGAGAGAGAGAGAGAGAGAGAGAGAGAGAGAGAGAGAGACACACACACAGGTGTGGCTAAGAGATTCTGCTACGTGTAAGCTTGTCGGCGATGGTGGCGGTTATGATAAGAGGGAATTAACAAGAGATAGAGCAAGCAGGAGTGCCTTTTGCAGACAGTTTTCTTTCTACAGCAGCACTTTTGGGATTCAGTGATTAGATCCCGGCTGGTAGCACACCTCAGAGCACAGCTCTTCCACGTTTACTCCAATGTGGGAAGGCCTGAATCTGAGGGTGAGGATCAGACTGGGCCAACTCCAGCTGGGGATCAACTCTTTATGAAGCTCTCCACCAAGTCATATTCTCTTCAGATGGAAGAACATGCATGAATATACTTTATATTACAAGATTTATACCATCTGTCACAGAATCCCTCACAGCGATACAATACAGAAGAGTTTAGGAACCGAAGAACATCAGCCTCACTTTCCTCTCAGCCCCTCTTTTTCCTTCCTCTGTGTTTTTGTCGTTATCTTCCCTTTAATCTATTCGCAACGAGCGTGAGGGGGTTTAGGAACAGCGATGCGCCGCGTACCTCACTATAAAAGGAAGATAGCATGAGCCGGCTTGTGCAGAAGACTGTGGGGAGAAAGTAAGAGGGGGGGCTGGGGACAGTACATGTTGGGAAAATACGCTTATATTGCCTTCTTGCTGAGAATTATAGATGAGAAGATTGATAGCACTCTCTGTTGTCTGTATGGTAAATGTGAAGTTAAAGCCAAGCTGCCGGTTAGCTGAGCTTAGCATAAAGACTGGAAAAAAAAGCTAGCCTGGCTTTGTCCAAAAGGTGACAAAATCTGTGCACCAGCACCTCTGACGCTCACTAATTAACATGTCATATCTCAATTCAATTCAATTTGTACAAAACCCGAAATGTAAACACGTTACAACTGACTGGCCGTTTCCCTGTTTCCAGTTTTTACGCTAAGCTAAGTGGCTACAGCTTCGTACAGTAGTTATAGTAGACATGAGAGGTATTGATTTCCTCATCCTTTCCCCAAAAACTATTCCGTGATTAAGATGGTGACTTTGTGGAACAAACTGTTGATATTCGTTACAAACCTCATAAAAAGGTCACAACATTTAACCAATGCCTCGTTGAATGAGAAATAAATTCGACACATTTCGGTGAGAGGAAGCTGTGTAGCAGCATCTCTCCTCTCCATCACACTGTGGGGCCAACACAGTTACTAGACACTTCACGGTTGATGATGGCTCCTCAGGTAATACGGTGTTGACCTTCCAGGACACAAACTGCTGCACCCCCCCCCCCACCCCCCACCCCCCTCTCTCCAACTCTGGCTCTTTGTGCTCCACCTCCTCCTTATCCTCGTCCACATCAGTGGACAATTTTAGCCCTCAGTGCCGAGTCCAGCCACAGCAGAGCCTCTGGCAGATTGCCAGCGCTGAAGAGAGCGTGGGTGGGTGGATGGGTGAGGAGGAGGGGGGGGGGGGGGGGGGGGGGGGGGGGGGGGGGGGACTGGGAGGGCGACCAAGCAGCGAGAGAGGAAAAGGAGAGAGAGAGGGAGTGCGAGTATAACTTTGGGAAACATAGGAAGAGGCAGCAAAGGGAGCAAACTTTTCTCTCCTGGTTGCTTCATTTTGGACTTTTTTTTTTTCTTTCTCTCTTTCCACATTTCGTCAAAGACGTCAGTGTTGAACAATTAGTTTGCTCAGATTAAGAGTTATTTCTCTGCGTTTTATTATCAGAGGACAGTTTGTTGTTCTTTGCATTTTTATTTTTTTTTATCTGATTATCACTTCACTGTCTGGGCTTTGAAGAAGGCGTCACCACACATTTGGAATCCCTTACAAACTTAGCTGCAGATCTCTCCAGCTCATGGGAGTGTGAAGCTGGACTGACACACACACACACACACACACACACACACACACACACACACACACACACACACACACACACACACACACTGTTGTTGTTGAGGATTCCCCGGCAGCGCAGTCATGGGCATCTGCGTCACCGTTGCTTGAGGGAATCTGTGCAGCTGTTATCTGCTGGTGGCCTCGGTGAACGTTACAGTAGACCTGCCGGTCCAGAGAAGAGGGGGGGGGGAGATGTCATCCTACTACCCGCGCACCAAGGACCTGACTCGCACCAGGAAGTCACTGACGGAGTCACCGCCGTCCTCTCCGTCCCCTACGGACAAAAACTACAGAGTAAGACCAGAAACTTTTCTTTAAAAGACAAATGCACTTTTTGGATTTTACACTTTATGATTTCACCAATGCAGCAGGAAAGATGCTTCTAGTTTCATATGTCTATATCTCTATGTGCAATTTATTTTCATGAAGCTGTTAAAAGTAATGATATTTGTGACTTTGTATGTTTAAGCTTCTTCAATTTCTGATTAACATAGCAGCTTATTTCCCCTGGGTGTGAATGATCCATAAACCAGATATTATTTTACCCCCTGGATTCAACACGTGACAGCACAAGCTCTGTCTTAGGTTCATATAACGACTGATTCATTTCCCAGCAGAAATAATAATACATACTCTGTGATTTCCACCTCTCAAATGTGAGGAACAGTTTCTCTCTTTTTTCACATCAAATTTGAATTTTTTTTCTTTATTTTGACATTATTTTGGCAAAGCAATACCTGGCACATTAACTGTGTTAATTTAAATAATTGTCGCAGCCCTCGTTAACTATCACTCTTGACATGTGCAGTTTCAATGTTCAGTCAAACGAGCAAATATGTCCACTTTTCATTAACAGGATAAAAGTTATTCCCTATGAGTATCATCATTACCATCACTCCTGAGTCACCAAATGAGTTCATTACAGTGTTGAAATAACTCAGTTCAGCTCAGCACATCTTCTGGGAAAAAGACTTTTGGACTGGAATGTTTCTTCTGTAATTTCCTGTTTTGTTTTTCTGTGTAAGTGGCTTATTCTCATGGGCGTTGTTTGAACTGTTGTGTTTATGTCAGTGCAGCAGACCGATTTAAAGGGGCAGAGAGAAACGCAGCCATACGGAGCAGCGCTATTCAGTCTATTTGAGGACCCCTACATTCGCTCATCTAACGTCATGCAACACTACGGCACAGTTGCTAGCAGTGAATGCTAGCACTATTCCCGCTTTCTTTTGGATCCGCGGTGAAACTCAGGCATTTATTTTCCGTGACGTCGGCCCAAATCTAAATTGGTTTGACTTTTGACTGGAATCAGGTTGATGCAGTATTTTTAGTACTTGTTTCAATGTTTTGATGAGAACCCGGTCCTCTTCTGTAAACTATGGTGTGCGATACAGCTGTGAGCAAAAGGAAGTAGTATAAACAGGAACACATTTTACTGGATGACACACACATTGTGGCAGATCTTAAGTGGTGGAAAGTAACTAAGTACATTCATTCAGGTACTGTGCGTAAATATACCACATCTGTACTTTACTTGTTTCCATTTAATGCTACTTGGGACTTTCACTCCACCACATTTCAGGGTGAAATATTGTACTTTTTACTCTACATTTAACAGCTATAGTCACACACATTATATACGTTTATGAAATGTAACACATGAAGATTAAACGGTTGGTTTAATACCTTTGACTTGAGACTTTCTACACTAAAATTACAGTTCAGGTGTCCATGAGTTGTTAGCGGTTCCACAAAATATGTTGTTGTGGCTGATGGAAGCAGACCAACAGCCAGGCTGATAACACAAAAGAGAAATAAAGAAGGTAGATTACAGATAAGATGAACTGGTGTATGTTGTGAGTGGCTGATTGGGGAAGTGAGAAGAGGTGAGCAGGAGGTCTGGTGAGTGCAGGGCTTAACGAGGGACGGGTGAAACTAATCAGGGCGGGACAGACGTCCAAAATTGGCGGGAAAAAACACGCAAAAGGCGGGAAGTGAAGTTATCCGGAAGGAAAGGAGAGGTGATGACACAATTAAACAGAAAACTATAAATAAATCACAAGAAACAAAAGAAAACAGAGGCGGGACAGATTACGACAGAATTATTTACAACCCTCAAAAACTTCCCTAAACATTTTTTTTTAATATATTTCTCTTTTATTTTGGATTCTAAATACTCTACAGGATGTTTACTTGTAATTTGAGTATTTTTTTGCATTGTGGTATTAGTACTTTTACTGACGTAAAGCATCCGAGTACTTTTCCCCATCACTGGATGCGAGTCAGAGGTTTTGAAAAAGGAAAAACAGGAAGCTGCTCATAGACGAGCTCAGACGCTCTGCAAAGAGTTAATAGCAGGAGTGGCTGAAATGAGCAAAGGTGAGTGAATGTGGAAGAAACGTCTTTTATGGTTGTGTGTGCAGCCTCGGCTCCAGCGGAGGGGGTGAAGAGAGAAAGTTTGTGCGTATGTGTGTGTGTGTGTGTGTGTGTGTGTGTGTGTGTAGCTCACATTTTCCTACTGCAAAATCCAGTCAGCTCCGTAGGAGTGATGCTGTGAGAGGAGCGCGGGAGGAGATGAGAGGGAGAGTGGAGACCCTCCTAATGATGATTTCATTGGCTCTTGCAGACTGCCGTTAACGTTATTGTTTCTAAAATGTAGCAGTGAGCTCGTGCAGGAAGCCTGACTCCGTCACCCCCCCCCCCCCCCCCCCCCCCCCCCGGTGTGTATGATGTTGGTGCTGGCAAACCATAAAAACTGGAGGCAGATGTGTTTACAGAGCGCCCGTGGTTCAAGCATGCATGTTTCCATCAGTCTGACACCCTGTTGTTTCTCTCTCCCCCCCCCCCCCACCACCCTCCAGTTGATTGTCTCTGTTGCATCTGCTCTGCCTCGCGTACTTTGCCGCAGAGTGTGCCACTTCTGACTCCCTCTGTCTTCTCCAAACAAGGGAAGCACATTGCAGCCGCTTTATCAGAAGAAGAATTTCAGCTCCGATTCAGTTTCTGGGGTTTTGTTCAATTTTGAACAAAAAGCACCATGATGCAGACATACATGTAAAAGTGTAAGGATTCCCTTTTTTTTACTAAGCATCCCGTCCTATATGACCCCCACTGGGCTCGCTTTGGATGTCAAAAAAAAAAAAAAAAATCTAATTTTACACCAATTTGCTAATCCTGTAGTGTGAAATAGGTTTGCGTACAGCCAGGAACTCATAATCTTGAAAGAGTTTTTATGAAGCAGACGTCACGGTGATTTATTCATGAAATCAGGGGTGGGGGGCGGGGGGGCAATCAGTTGATTAATGAATGAGCACCAAATATGATCGAGGAATATCCTCAGTCCTCCAAGAGATTGGAGCGAGCGGGCGCTCCATCCTTGGCCCTTTTTTTCATCTCGGGTCACGGAGGTCTGTGTGTTTTTTTTTTTTTTCCTCCCCTGGGTAGCTCTGCTTAAAGCACATGACCACATAAGGACAGGCAGCGCTGGCTCAGTTATGTAAACACTTGCTGAGGAACAGCTCCTTTGACGCTGCATGAAATCCCCCCACCACCACCACCACCACCACCACCCAAAAAAAAAAAATCTGCAAATGCGAGCGCAGGAATATCCGTTCGCTCTGTCCCTTTTTGACACAAATTGTCCTCCTGTAAAGCCCAATACTTCAATGCGGTCTACATCTGCTTCTTGTCTCAAGCAGCTTGGATCACCAGCGCCACACAAGACGTTTATTTCCAAACAGAGGTGTTTAAAGCCCTCCTTTTTCCTGGCGAGACAGCAACTCCAAATCTTTAAAGTTTAGGAGTTTACAAGACTGCATTCAAAAAGACATCATTGATCAGTCTGGCATCATATTGTGGCCTTTCCTCTCTCTCCCTCAATGTCTCTCTTGATCGTAAACACCTCCAGTCATCATCCTCTCGTGTGCCACGTTTATCAGCTGATGGCAGGGAGTTATCTATTTGCTCAGTTTGGTTCAGAGCAGAAACGGGTCTAGGGGGGGGGGGTAAAGGTCTGGATGGACACGGGGTTTTGATAGCGGAGACCCTTTGCACACAGTGTATGACGTGGATATTAGCACAGGGAGGGCAGCAGACATAAACTGATCCTACCAGCTAATAAATTATAGGCATATCTTTTGAGGCAATAGGATTTCTGAAAATAGACCCGAGTGAAATCCAGTTTGAGGAAAAACACTACGAGGGGAGTACACTACCCAGACTCCATGGTGAAGTGGAAACAAATTCAGCGTGTGATCACAACAGGCAGAGTAAGGCACAACTTGGCAGCCGTGTACACTGGGCAAACCACCGCCAGGGCCGCACGCCATCAGGCTGCTGTCCCGAGGTCAGACGTCGACCCGTCACGCGGGGAGATACTTTGCGTCTGATGTCATGATGTCATCTTTATGCTGCAGGCATTTTTTTTTTTACGTGGCAGCCGCCTGTTCTGAAAGATTAACCGGGGCTCACCGGGGGGGGGTTTGACCCGCGTGAACCCTGCGAGTGCAGCGTTCGGCTGAATTATAGATCACTTCTTGCAATGCATTTCTTCCCCCTGGGACTTCAGGTCTTTGAACACAATGTGATAATTCACTTTGAAGTTTTTGTTTTTTTTTCCTCCCCTCAGTTGTTTTGAAAATGGAAATAATATTTCACCGCCAAGCCTCTGGTTGATCATATCAAACAAACAAATCTGGATCTAACCACAACTGAACATTGTTGTTTTTTTTTTTACACTGTGTTGTTTCCCACGCTGAAGTATCGAGTGATCAAACTAACACAGTTTGTCGTTTGTTTTTGCAGCATGACAGATTGTCAAGGTGAGGATTCATCTTTTTTTCTTTTAATCTCCTGTAATACAGAACTGCATTTCCAGAGAGAGAACAAAAATCAAAAAAATCAAAAATCAAACGATAAGTGCCCTAAATAAAGTGGCAGCTTGTACTGAATGTGTTACTTTTAGATACGACTCCAGTGGGGAGAGCGCGACGGACAAACCGTTGGGCCGCACCGGCTCTTACACTCGGAGGGAGACGAGGCTGGCTGCTCTGAGCAGACAGGAGCAAGACTCCACCGCCAAAGACTATAAGAAGGTAGTAAGTTACTGTTCCCTCCAGTTTGAACAAGCACAATCCCTCCACAATGATTCACGCGGTGCAGAAAGATTTATCTATTTTAATAACATTCCAATGAGGGCAAGCAGACGGAGATTTAAGAGGACTTAAAGATAAGAAGAATTTGATCTGGTAAATATTTGAATAAAAATCCACATATTTTTTTTTAAATATTTACAGATGTTGTACTTTGACATATGAAAAGTGTTAATATTTTAAATTAATTTTAGTGATTGCCCATTTAGATAATTCCAGTCATAAGTCTAGAGGAAACAGCGGAGACTGTAAGACGACAACCAAAGAATTAAAAAGAGTCTCAGCTACTTGCAAACATTAAGGTTCTCCATATGTGGGGAAGGACGGGACAAATGAATAGAAATCAATCAAACAGAACTAGGCCTGGCTAACTCCTATACCTCTGAGGACAAAACACAAACGAAAAGGATTAACTTGCCTACCTAAAAATAGCTTCAGCATAACAAATACAGGGGTGGCATTGTCCGATAATCCTAAGCTCTCGAGACTAAAGTGGACTACGTGTTTGTAAAATGTAAAGGGGACCTCAACTCACCGTCCGTCCTCAACCTCCCCCCACAAAACCTTCAAGACAAGTTTTCAAAAAACAGAGAACAAAATAAAAGAACAGGATCTCCTCAGGCGTTCTCCTTTTATTGTTGTTTTATTGGCCAGCTCGAAGTCTGTGGAAACCAATCAGCAGCATTACTGGCCTGCACAGGTGGAAACCCATCATCCTGTTAGCACCTGGAGAGAAAACAGGGGAGGAAGAGAGAGAGAGAGAGAGAGAGAGAGAGAGAGAGAGAGAGAGAGAGAGAGAGGAGAGAGAGAGAGAGAGAAACACAAACACTCTGCCACCGCCTGGCACATAACAAGGCTAGATCGGATTCAGACGTTGGTCTGTTTATATAAATGGATGGTTATACAAATAACTGAAAGCAGGTTTTAGATAGTCGATTGATTTCTTCATTGCTTTATTTATTTGGCACGGAAAGTGTTTAATATTAAATAAATAAACAGCTATGAAATTAAGAAATGCTTTTAGTAAGTATCAAACGCATTCAGCCACAAAGCTGCGGCTAGCTGGCTAACGGCTAAAGCTAGGCGGTTAATTCAGGGTTTCCTAGCTCTGCATGGGTTTGGATTCTGAAGAAGTTCCTCAGAGAAAAGACACACAACTCTGTGAAGAACATGAAAACATTGTTTCTCTTTGGACGCTAGTGAGCTAGCTAACAACGGTCTTCATTTTGATGCAGCCGCGCAAGCTAGCTGGCTAGCTGGCTACCGATACTGTGGAGTGGCTATCACTGTTTAGGTGGTTGGGTTTTAAGTAATATATATATATATATATATATATATATATATATATATATATATATATATATATATATATATATATATATATATATATATATATATATATAGTAGAAATCAACTTGGGCAAAAAAAATAAAATGAAAGAAAACTTTCACACTTTTTGCTCTTAGCTAGCTACTGACTAGCTGACTAATTCTAGGCCTAAAATAAATTAAAATGATTTCCAATAAAATATTTTTATTACAGAAAACAGAATGATGAAACATGCTCACAATTTTTCCAGCATCGTATGTATATACATATACATATATTATTATTTTTTTTTTTTACATAGGCTTACATATACTTTTGGTTTTATTGTGAACACTTTGTGGTTAATACATTTCCATTATAACTTTTTGTTTTCTAACCTTCTGGTGTGTTAAAGCTGTTCCTTAATCTTCACCACGTTCAACTTTCAGATGTATGCAGAAGCTTTGCACGAGAACGAGAAGCTCAAGTCCAGGTTGCACGACAGCAAACACGAGCTGGTCAAGATCCGCTCCCAGCTGGACAAAGTCACTCAGGTACAGAAACCCCAAAAGAAGAAAACTATAAATTCAGCACTGCCTCACCGCCTCACCATCAACCTTTTCCCCCTGGGTGTGCAGAAGGAAGGTCGTGGCTAATCACTTCATGAAATCATGTTTCAAAATAAATATTATTCTCCCAATACTTACAATAACAGCACCATTCTGACTTCTAGAGGCACGACAGAATATCAGAGAGATCAACGGTACATGAATCTGAGAAAAGGGTAAGTGTCTTGGCAACATTTTGGTATTTTATTTGATGATAAAGATTCTCCTTTCTTGCTCTTTTCCCTTCTATTTTTCCTCCCCCCCCCCCCCCCCAATGAAGTATATTCATTCCAGTTGTTCCATCTTTTTTTTATTTACAGGAAAAACAAGCTCTTGAGAAAAGAGTGTCAAACATGGAGGATGAGTTGAAGGTCAGTGCATTCAAAAATAAATGGTGCATACTCACCCTTGGTTTAAATAGCATATTCTCTCTCTCTTATACAAGTTGTGCGTCATTTATCTCGGATGTGAACGCTGCAATAACGCTAACAGTACTTGAAGGTACACACCTCCAGCCAAGCCCCTGTTGCCCGTGCTAAATCAAGCGCGCCTAAAGTGTTTTTATGGAGCAAAAAACACACACACACATACACACAGCCAACACATTCTCACTCCAGGGTTTGTTGTTAGCCAGGTGGGTTTGAAGTCAGGGAGAGGGGAGATTAATGCCTCGGGCTCATTACCCACAGTGTTCTGCTGGGCCACTTCCTGCCAGGCTGAGGAGGAGGAGCCTCTGCGCTGCGTCTCCCCCTGCTCCACTTATCCCACTGTTGGGGTGAACATTGTGACCTAGTTCTAGCTTGAATACCAAACCCCCGTCCAAGAGCAAAAAGACCTGCTTTTGTGAGACATTCCTGCACTGCACTGTGTGTATTCTGCTTCACAAAGCAAGGCAGGGCAGAGCAGCAGAGGGAGATTTCAGACTTGAGTAGACGTGGCCTGCACTGTGTGTGTGTGTGTGTGTGTGTGTGTGTGTGTATGTGTGTGTGTAGTTCATGCGAGCTATCACAAACGACACAATACGAAATTTGATTGTAATGGCAGTGCTGTCTTTCTCAACAGATACAAATCACGGCTCAGGTCTGAGAACGTGTATATATATATATATATATATATATATATATATATATATATAACACGCAGGCAGAGACAGGGACGTTAGAAATAGGACGCATACAGCAGTGTGGTATCGCCAGCAGCAAATGTTTGACCCCCCCATCGTTGTCGTGGTTCCCTTCAGCAGGACGCCCCGCTGCGGTTCCGCTGTGGGTACCAGCCCTGAGAGAGCAGGGGGGAGAGAGGGGGAGGGGGGGGGGGGGGGGGGGGGGGGGGAGAGACGGTGAGTGGTAGTGATTGACACCTTGCCTTGTCACCTCGCACGATGTTCACACGCGTGGACGCACGTCTGCATCACGCGACGCACACAGGCACACCGTTGCTCTACTTTTTTTTTTGTTTCTTTCGATAGCGAAGCACGCCGAAGGGGAGCTAGTTTGTCACTCACTCACAAAGTCACTTGTTCACGTTTTTTTTTTCTTTTTCGATTTGGCCAGATCTAGTGCCAACACCCGTGCCACCTATACCGGGAAAGGAGCGATAGCAGCAACGCTTCCTCGAGATGCATAAATGACAGCTGCTGTAATTTAAACACAGACACCACCTCGTGTGAGTGTTACTGCTGTTTAGGTGTTAAAATGACTGCAGTGGTGACACTCTGCAGGTGACATTGCAAAAAGCTATGACACTCCTTCCCTATAGATGGTGCACGTAGGCATGGCTTCACCTCCAGTAAAGCACAGGTTGGATTCTAAGGACTACCTCTTCAGCTTCTGATCCTTGCTGGTCTGTGGCGCACCGGGCCTGGTTCCAGGTGCTTCTCATCACTGCGTGTCCTTGTTTTCCCTTTTTTGAATATAGTCTCTCCATTACTTTCCAGGGTCTCACATTTCATACAGAAAGCTGAATTATTGCTCCGAAGCTTAATCAATGTGAACTGTGCTGAATGATCTGCAGGACTGGAGAGTTTGGTCAAAATCAAATTTAATATCAAAGAGCTCAATTTTTAAGAGAGTAATAAATTCATTCAGAGTGAGGCATTCTCTTCTCTCTCGCCGAGGGCACCTCTCCAGAAAACTGCACCTTCTTGATCCGATACCAAGAGAACATTACGCGCATGAACTGTAGCGTCCCAAACACAGGCTCGCTTCAAATGTCTTTCATAAATGTGTTTTGGTGTCGAAAGAAGCAGCTGGATGTCCTTTTTAAACCTCAACTTTGGCCTTATTCACGTCTACGCACTTAATGTTTGGGTAGGCTGAGACACTACAATTGCTCTGTGTGTGTGTGTGTGTGTGTGTGTGTGTGTGTGTGTGTGTGTGTGTGTGTGTGTGTGTGTGTTACGTGGTTTGCCCTCAGGAATCGCGTCAAACCACAGATGTTTCTCTTGAACCACATTGAGGTTCACCTCAAAAAAGTCAGGCCAAGAAGAGAAGAAGGGGAAATGAATCACTTCTTTTCCTTTTGACTTAAAACTGGCAAGGCTCAGGTGCTCTGCTTGAAATAGTAGAATTTAAATTATCTTGATTTCTTTTATGCATTTTCTTTAGTCCCTATCCTCTGCAAAGCTACGCATATATACAACGCTTCAACAACTCACCTCTCTCCACATACAGCCCAGGTCTGATGAGCACAAACCCAAAGAGAACTGGCTTCCTTTGCCTGTTGCAGCTTTTGCTATTTCTCAAACCCCCTCCCCCCTCTTGTTGTGTAAATATTCGTTTATATAAGTTTCCACTGATGAGTGCATCAGATCTGTTGTTCTGTCTCTCTCTATCTGTGTGGGTGAGTGGATATGTACACAGCCTCTGTATGAGTCTTCCTCTTTGCACATGGGCCTGCCTCCCTGCATGCTTTTCTCCGTCTGTATCTCTCTCTCTTTCTCTCTCTCTCTCTCTCTCTTTCTCCTCCTCTGCGCAGGCTTTCCCCGCTCTGGCTCAGGTCCAGACCTTGCGGAGGGTGAACGAGTGTCTCCTGGCCGAGAACAGAGCCATGCTGCGTGTCCTCGCCCGCCTCTCCGAGACGGCCTCCATGCCGGAGACGGAGGACCTCTGATCCTCTGACATCATCTGTCTTCCTCCCCCCTCCTCCCCTCTTCCTCTTCACTTCTCAGACTACATAACTTCTACACTCCCCTCTCCTTCTGGTGCCTCGTCCTCTGCTGTGTTCCTCTCAGGCAGGTCTTGCACCCTCCAAATGCTCCCCCCCCCCCCCCTCTTGCAATGTATCTTCCTCTGCACTCTTTTAACCCAATCTCCTTCATGGCCATCAGAGGCCAACCCTGCTGACCCCTCGCCTCCCAAAAAAAACCCCCCCATTTCACATCCTTTGAAGTGTCGTTTTTTAGTTACATCCATGCTGCATGGGGCTTCACATGGCATGAACATTTCTTTGGTTATGATCTAAATAAAACGTCTACAGCAACAGTCTGATTCCATAAAGAATAAACACATTCATCGAGGCTGTCGACGTAAAATATGTGGATGCTGCGTAATCAAGGAAATCGCCATTCTAGTCGATCTTCCGAAGGAAATGAAACGTGGGAGATCATTAGCATTCGAAATGAGTCCCGAGACACCGGGTGCGTTTTCGGTTCGCGTTTCCCAAAAAAAATCTTAGAGCACGGCATTAACCACGAAGATGGGATTTATACACAGGGATTACGGTCACCATTGGGTGTGACAAAAACAGCTAAATGAGAAAAGAAAAGGGACTCCAAACATGCGATTTGCAACAGGTCATGAACATGTTGCCATGGGACTTTGCTCATTCACCAGTTCTTCGGTAACACGTCACAGCTAGAGAGCAGAGGGTTATTGTTTGTCTCTAGCGGAGGGGAAATACTTTGGCAAAGAGGGTGGATATTTTTAGTCATGCTCCTCATGAGAGACATGACCTAGATTTAGGAAATTGACCCTCTCTCAGCTTCTCTCTCTCTCTCTCTCTCTCTCTCTCTCTCTCTCTCTTTGACTTTGGTCTCTTTCACTTTTCACATGCGGCGCATATCGTCAAAGTCACTCATCACTTGCATGATTAAGTACCAGTGAAGCATGTCCTCATTGCTTGGCCTCAGACTTTACTGAAAGAGAACTTTTAGTCCACTTGTTGTTGGTTTGTGGTGATATTGTGTCATTGTAGTCCTGGTGAATTGTGTCACTGTACCGTCTGACAAACGTCACAGTATCCACAACCCATTGAACATATATATATATATATATATATATATATATATATATATATATATATACTGTTTATATATATATATATATATATATATATATATATATATGTGTGTTAATGATGTCATGTTCTAAAATACTTTCTTTCCTTCTGCGGCTCCAGGTCTTAACAGAGCTCAAGTCAGACAACCAGAGGCTAAAGGATGAGAACGGAGCTCTCATTCGAGTCATCAGCAAACTGTCCAAATGAAAAGACGTCTGAAGCTCCCGTCCTGCGTCTGCGGACGCTCCGACCCTGACGGCAGTTTAATCATCCACGGTGTCCCAAGCTGTCTCTCCGAGTGACGAACGATGGCCTGCCTTCGCAGAAATAAAAATTCCCGTCGGGACTCGTAAAAAAAAGATCCCGACGACAAGTGTTAAAGAGTTTCAGTCAAATTTCACCGCGCGCGATGACGGAGTCACCGGAGTTGTTCCTGCGTCGATTTAGTTGTTTTTCACATTCACCAAATAGGGACCATGTTGTACTGTTTGAATAACCTCGTCAAGGCACAGTTCAAACCAAAACCGTGGGTTTGCATGAAGGTACTGTTTCTAACACTATAGCCACACATCACGTTGAGACGTCACGTTTGTTGCTACATCGCCCACTGCAAAAAAAAAACAACAGTATTTTAGTGTTGTCTTAATTGTGAAAGAGGAGAGAAGCAAAGGGCCTCAGAGGCCACTTAGGCACGGAGATACGAGCGTTATAATTTCAATCAGAATACATGAGCACAAAGGTGATATGATTTCAAAATGTCTACGCCATGACAAAGATGTTAGGGCTTAATAAGATGCATACTTTGGTGTGTTTTTTTTTTTGTCTTGATTGACAACTTTCTCAGGTCTGTCACCTGCTCACCTCACAAGGCCTCTAACATTAAGATTTCATAACTCCAACTTCTGTAACCCAAAAACGTCCCTTTATCAAACCATTTCTAACTGGTTTGATGTGTTTTTCATGACATTTCAGTCAGAAATGATAATGTCCCCACTGTGTTTGATATGATGTTATGTCTTTCTTTACTGGTTTTAGTTTCCATGATGACGTAATTTCGCGTTTTGCCAAATTCTGTTCATCGGTTCTTTGTGTGGTTTCACAGTTCTTCTTTCTTTCTTTTGCATCAAAGCTTCAAAAACAGCAGGATGGTGGTTGAGTGTGTGTGTGTGTGTGGAAGAAAGCGTCCTTTCTCCTGTAATAGAGATATATTTATTTATTTATGCATTTCTCCGTTCTAATTTTGAAACTTTGTTTACTGGATTTGTTTATAAGGAATACACGATTTTTTTTTTTTTTGGCCATCTTTCTGTTTGGTGATGAAAAACTATATATGCCGAATGCCAAAATCTTCCACCGGTAGAGGCGCTTTAAACCACTCCTGGCATTTTAGCCTCCACAATATTGTGTGATTAATAATGAATACATATTGAGCACAACACAAGGTTCCGAGGAATAAACTCTTCCTTACATGTGGTGTAGAATTACATAGATTCTAACTCGCTGTGTTTTGATATTGTCACGATAGATTCAGTCAAATTGAATTAATTATTGCCCAAATGCAGTTGCCAGCTTATTACTGTAGGTAAACCTGGCTCCATCTAATGCGAACCAGCCCTGCAATAAAGCCCGTCTTTTTTTTTAGTTCTGGTGCTACTGCATTGTGTTTGCATTAGAGTCAAAGTGTACCAGTCAGTCTACTTAATGAGGAGTACCAGTAAAACCACGGAAGAGGCTGCTGCCATGGAGCTCACAGAGTGCCATCACCTTCACGAGGAGGTTACGTCATCCCTGGTTCAGAACATTGTGGTTTTTATCATATTTAATGTATAAAACTACCATGACTCAGCATGGTATTAAGATCCCTTTAGCTGTAGAGTTGCTGGCAGTGACGAATAGCGTCTGTCTTCTCTTCACTTTTAATGGACGAGTTGACCGAAGTCCTCAGTGTTTGACCCTTTGACATCGCCTTTAAGAGTCCGACCAGAGCCAGGCTCAGTAACATCAGCCGTTACCTTTGATCGCGTCCAAAACTACAAAATGAGGCACAACAATTTCCACACATGCTGTAGATATATTGAACGATGCAGCATCTTGTATATTGAAAAATGTTTGTAATGTGTTGATGATGGCATAATACACACGCACATGGGTTTACTCACTTTGCTTAATAAACTGTAGAGGAAACGGAGATGCTTCTCAGCGTGACGTTAATGCACCATCATCATTAGCATATCGGCGGCACAGAGATCACCAGGGAACACTTCAGCGTATTGAACACAAACAAATCATGGTAATTAAAAGGCCTTTATTTCCTATTTGTTTTTTTACAGAACTGGTAACACATATGATAAATTTGTAATAAGTTATTTGGTTCCCTTGATAACTTTATAAGGATCCCCAACGTTTGTCCACATAAGGGTCGAGAGGAGTTTTTGTGAGCAACGTTTGTGTCCAGTCAAGGGCTAAAGCATGCGATCCACAGTAGGCACAAGTACTGACATGAACACGCGCACCACGACACTAGACACGAAGAAACACAGCTAGAGGACACAACCTGACCGTCCTCCGACTCTTTAAAAGATGATGAAGAAGAGAAAGCGGGGAGAAGAACAACAAAAACAAAAAAAAGAAGAAAAAGAGTCTTGAGAATACAGTTGCATCAGGGATGAGAGGGGTGGGGGGCGGAGGGGGGACTAAGCGCTCAAGAGGGGAGTTTGGTACGGTCCTGCATGTTTGGCAGTATACGGTATATCCATGTAAACATGAAGGCCGGCATTCTTTACGCTCAGCAAAAAAAGCAGATTCAGTGGAGAGAAAATCGACGAGCCCGCTTCCTATTCAGCACAGCGATGCTGATGGTACACAGCTGGTTACACAGAAACAGGACAAAAGACGCAAAAAACAGAAAGAAAAAAAAAAGAAAAGCAAACGTGATTCTGGCAATCGATTCAAACACGGTTCTACGTTCTACATTATACATCACGAAAAAAAAACACAAATAAAAGACAGGAGGAGTGATTACACATATGCACAAGAATACAAAGAAGAAATACAAAGAGTAATAGAGGAGACAAGACAACATGTTTCAAAGTGGTGTCTTTACCCGCCGAGAGGCGTCTCAACACATTTTTCGACAGGGTGGTGAATGATCTACTGAACTTTGGATGTTTTCCCTTTTTAAATCCCAGCGTTTGTTAGATAGACAAAAACGACACACGGAAAAAAAAAAAAAGAGAAAGAAAAAAAAGAAGCTAGTTCCGTGAACGGTGCTATAGAACTGCGTCTGCACAGCCGAGAAACAGCTCGCGGCCTCAGCTGCAGTTGTGCATAAGGTATCGTACGTCAACACAGCTCGGAACAACCCCCGTATTTAAAATAGAACTACGATTGTTTGAGTATTACGGTCATACACACAAACGATGGACATGTAAGAATGAGTAATGTGTCCCGTGCATGCAGACCTGTACTGCGTCTTCTATCTATTTGATTCTAGCGCTGTGTTTATTTGCACCACGTCTGCTAAAGGGCCTACACTCCGTCTACTTATCCCACAAAAACAACAAGCGCGCACACACACACACACACACACACACACACACACACACACACACACACAGCTCCCAGTCTCTGCCCCCCATAGAACTTGGATGTCATGTGACCTGCAGTGACCCGAGCAGTAAAAAGGAAACAAATCTCTTAAAATGTGCTATAAATTGAACCTGCGATGGCATTCGCCTCGTGTTCCCGTTCGCCTCCGCGTGAATTGTTGTTTTGGCTTTGTAGATTCACGCGGCGTCGGGGACGAACGCAGGCGGCCGTAAGCAGGCGCTGGCAGTATTTTTGTAAAAACACACTGAAAACCTTGTGTTTGAATATCGTTCTCAGTGCATCGCTTTGTTTGGTCACGATCGGTAACAAATACGGGACAGTGAATAACTAGAATATTGCTTTAGACAATGTGCAGCGTTGCACATCACGTTGACGATTGTTGCCAGGATTGGTAGACGGCAGGTGGACGTTTAAAACATTATATGTGTTTCTATATTTTCATATCGCCAAAATCATATATCTATGCATAGTTCTATGGGAGGGATTTAGGCCTTAAAACTTGGGTGCCACAGTTTTAAGTTTCTCTCTCTTTTTTTGCTTTGCGATTGTTGGATCTCTAACTACTTTGTTTTGTTGCTTGAGCAATATGCTAAACAAACCGACAAAAAAAATAAAATAAAACCCCCGTCAGCGTGATCACCAGCAGTGTGTTATTGATTGTACACGTGGTCACTAGTACAGTCTGCTGTTAATAAACCATAAGAAGAGAAACTTGAATGGGGACCCAGTTTGGTTCTTAAATTGCACTCAGCCCAAGAAAAGATCACACACTCTCTCTCTCTCTATATATATCTATATTTATATAGATATATATATATCTATATATATATATATACTTTAACTGTAGCAGTATTATTGAGAACCTATTGTGATTTTATATCTATTATTTATACTATCAAAACAAGGCATATACGTTACTAATCACAATACTGTAAATTCAGCTACCTCTATTAAACAAGGACGTCAACGGCTTGGAAAGTAGAAAAAGACGCACTCACTCTATTAAACTCACAGCTGTTCTCAAAGCTCACATATACACAGAAAAGTGGATTTTGCCCTCTTGATGAACACAGAACCTCTGAACGGAATGTAAAAGAGAAACACTGGCCAAGGAAAATGAAGACACGTCAAGATTTTTTTTTTTGTTGTTTTTTTTTTTTGTTCCTCATAAATAAACTAGCTACTCAGCGTTTAGTGCTCGAGTTTTATGGCTTTAGTTTTTATCTTATTCATTTTGTCTTGTATACACGTACACGTATCGTATAATAAACACAGTAAAAGAGACACAGCCGTGAAGGGTTTCAGGTTATTTAAATACTGTAGAAGTGAGAAGAAAAAAACCCCCAAAAAACCTTCCGAGTAAAGAAAGAAAAAGAGAGACGAGAGGGGATTCCAAGTCCACTGTGTCCACTGGAAAAAAAAGGGATGTTTCATCTTTTTGGCCTCTGGAAATTCATTTCATACAATGATATGATCCAACAGACTTCACTACTGGCACAAATAACAACTCCTACAATCCACCTACAGATCGCAGAAATATTCAATCTTCCTCTAGCAAGTTATTCCAGAGTAACACCGTGCTAAATGTGTTAGGAAAAAAAAAAGTCATATTATAGACTTGGAAACCTCCCCCCTCCCCTCCCCCTATCCCAAACATAAAAAAAACCCCAAAAACAATAGCAATAAAATTCAGAAATAAGTCAAACATTGGCCTTCAGATAAGTGCTGAAACAACATGGCAGATAGATGGCATCAAATCAAAAACTCTGATCACAAGGAAGTATATAGCAAGCATGCGGCTACATTTTCATCCTACATGAACTCACACACGGTACTGGACGACACACTTGCTTAAGATTTTTAGGCGTGGAAAGGTTCGTATTAGTAATGGTACTCTAATATTTGTATGACATTCTCTCCAATGACCCTCATGGAAAATAAATACACATTTTGTTTCATTTAGAAAATATACAGTGCGTCTTTTTTTTTTTTTCCCTTCGTTTGTGTTATTAAAATGACAAATGACACCCATTTACGTACACGAGATATTTTTGCTTCGTCTCTAAAACATGCTCCTATGTACAGTATTTTGTATAAACATGCAGTATCAACGTGTATGAACTATGTATATAGGCAAAACTACACACCAATGGGTTGCTTGATTGCTTCCATGTTGCCTTTTCTTTAGTGCTGCTTCATCAACAGAGGAAACAAAAAAAAAAAAAGGAAAAACTGAACAAATCGGAACAATGGTCTAATGTTGGTTATAAAAAAATAAAAATTCACAATTTCCAACAGAGAAAGATACAAGAGCCAACATTCGTTAAATTCCAAAAAAACATTGTAGTACCGTCTACATTTGATTTACGTTGACTTTGCGTTTTCTTGCACTCAGTCAATGAGTAGCTTTTGCTGTTGGAGCTCACGGACAGCACTGATTTAAATGAATAAGCGGGTGTACCTGGGCCCAAGCACCCGACTCATTTTAAATGGCAAATAAGAATTCGCCAATTTATTCAGGGTTGATGAGTTTGGACTTTGTCAGAAGTAAAAAGTTCGCCCTCGTGATTCCTCTTCAACGGACTCACAAAACACACCGAGCCACATTGTGTGAAGGAGACCAGGAGCGTTAGATGGTGAAGTGTCTCTTTACTCTTCGGAGGAGTCCGTTTTATATATATATATATATATATATATATATATATATATATATATATATATATATATATACACGAGGAGAGCTTTTCTGGCTATTGCACAGAGGAAAAAAAAAATTCAATCTCACGACATTTTATAACGAAAGAAATCTACACGGATCGAAAGAACAGTGTCAAATTCACCACAGAACAGAATAATATGCAAGTAGTGCAATTTAAATTCAACAGTTTGGTAAGCTGTGTGTAAAGTACACACGGATCAGCGCCCTTCTTCCAGCCCATATCCTTGCAATCAAGTGAGAATTCGTAATATTCAAACAATCAAAACACACAAAAAAGCTGAGCCAAAACAAAGCGACGACAACAAAAAAGAACTGCGTACATAATGCACCCCCCCCCCCTGCTTTTTTTTTTCTTCTTCTTCTCTTTCTCAAAACCAGCAGTTATAAACAACAGAAACAATTAAAGCTCTGGTTTCTGAGGGTACTTGAACATAACATTTGGATTTAAAGTGCACGAGGAATGAAAGTATTTGAAGTTAAATAAAATACAACTGGATAAATAAAAGGAGAGAGAGAGAGAGAGACTAAAGAAATGAAGAGAACAACACCGCTAACTGGAAGGCGTCCCTGGTAGTTGAAAATTGCTTATTTTGTTACTTTGAAGGCTTGTCTCCTTTATGACTGTAAGACGGTTATAGGGATTCCTTTGGAGTAAAACCCTTGTATCAAGTCCATGACTAATGGCAGTAGCACAACAAGTGAGATACAGAATCAGAGGCGTTGGGAGGGGAGGTGGTAGACTGCGGGCAGTAATCGACACCTGGTAAATATCATGTCATTGGAATCAGTCTCCGTTGTAACCGCTCTGATATTCCCTTGCTTTTTGACAGACACCGCCTTTTTTTTTTTGCCAATGTCAACAAAAATAAAAACGCAAATACCCCAGCCCCCCCCCCCCCCTCCTCTTTTTTTTTTTTTTTTTTTTCTAAAACCAAAAATCCACCACTCCCTGTTCCCTATCGTACCATTTCATGGATCAACTAACACCAGTTTTTGCGAGCCTTATGTTACCGAAAAAAAACCAGAAGAAAAAACAAAACAAAACAAAAAAAAAAAAAAACCCAACAAGCGCTCAAACTTTTGAATCCAACGTTTCATTCTCATCATGAGGAGTATTTGAATAATAACAACCCGTTTAGAAAAAAAGGCATGGAGTTTCAGTTTCCTCTCAGTTTTCCTGAGACGATGGGCGGAAGGTTAACTAATCAAAAAGGCAGTGTGTTTGTGGGTAACTGGACATGTGCCTATCCCTACTTGCTACCCAACTCTAGGAATGTACTTCAAAACTAACAGAATCATCTAGTATGACGACTGGCAGGTGTGGAACATGGTGCACGATACACCTAAGGAATGGACCTGCTTGTGTTATTTCTCTATCATATGGCAGTATAAAGCATTTTATTATTAAGCACTATTCTAAGCAAAACCGTGTCACTAAAGGGAAGGGGTGAGAAGTAGAATATGAGTGAATGTATGCGTTATCCCCTCTATCACCAGATTCCCATATAGCACTCTTACTGATCTTTGTAGTCTACTCTGTATTCTTATTAATGGAACCACAACCCCAATACAAAAATAGATCTAAAGGAAATCAACGGAGTATCTGTCCATCCTGTAACTTGTCTTCTTTTTTCAATGACATGATTTCATATAACATGATGCTTCTTTTTTCTTTTTTTAAACTATATTTCCCATCATGTTCAGTGATATCGATGGATCTTTTGAAAGGAGAGAGGAGGAGGAGGAGGAGGAGGAGGAGGAGGAGGAGGAGGGGGGGTTGGGTGGGGTGGGGGGGAGGGGTTCGGAGGGAGCAGATGTACAGTTGGGGTGTTCTTCTGGAATATACACTGATATGTGGGACCTGGGGACATGATGGGAAATGCATGGGTGGGTAAGGTGGTAGTGGGGACGATGTGTTCAGGGGGTGGTGGGGGTGGGGGGTGGGGGTGGGGGGGAGTTTACTTCTTGGCATTCAGCGCTGCGAGGGCGGCATCCACCTCCTCCTCTGGCTGCAGTGGATGCCACTGGGCGATGGGGCGACGGGGGTTCGCCAGCATGTCGGACCAGTGTTTCAGCCCGGCCCCTGTGCTCTTGCTTCCCACCAAGATCTTCCCGATGGCGTCGTTCTTGCCGATCTTGTCATAATCCAGCACTGTGATCACAGCTAGGATTTTCTGGGAGAGAAAGCATCACGGCAAGGTTTCAGAACGCCACTGTGATTACGATGAGGGCTGGAATGAATTATAATACTTATAATAAAAGTATTTTCAGTTGATGGAGCATCACGCCCAGCGCAGTGATCCCAGGGTGGAGGCTCTGGTCTGGTGGTGGGGGGAAGGGACTTGCTTTACGTGGATTCAAAAATGTTCAGCGTCCTGCTCACTTCAATCATCATAAATATTGAAAATTAGATTGTTTCTGTGTTTCATATTGTTTCAGGAGCAATTTGAGGTTCAGTATCTTCGACATGTGTAACCGGGGATCAAACGGACGATATTCTGATCAAAGGATTGGCCACAAGTGTCAATTATTAGATAATGTTACAGCAATAGTTGAACGTACAAAAATACACTTAGGTGCTTTCTTGCTGAGAGTTAGATGAGAAGATCGACGTTCTATATTAATTGTTTCATGTGTACAAAAAACAACAAGGTTTTGTGCTACTTGGACGATAGCAGAGACTTCCTGGAGTTTCTACCGGTTCAGGACTTTATGCTAAGCTAAGCTAAACTGGCTTCTGGCCATATATAGCCTCATATTTACCGGACGGACGGACATGAGCGTGGGCGCAGATCTTCTGAACGATCTGCAGCAGCAAAACTCAAAAGAGTGGTATAGCTAACCGAGCATTTTATTGCTCACGAATTCCCACATCTACCAATTAAAGGATGATGAAGTGACAAAACAACAGAAGTCGCTTGCATATACAGGTGTGCTCCCATCTCCAGCTTTATCTGAAAGAGACCGCCTGTAGCGCGTAAGGGTATTATTTGTGCCCATATAATTGCCTGATGATAGATTGCTTGGTAGGGCTCAGTGGTACTGATCTGGGTGTACAATTAGCTTTTTACAGTAATGAGTAAAAACTCATTTTACCTGTAAAAAAGGGCTTTTTTTTTTTACACCAGTGCCTCCTGTGGCTTTCAGAGGTAGTCCTCTGCTAGCTCCTAAATGATGTTAACAAGGTCGTCCACGTCCTTACCTGCATTTGCTCAAGAGGAATCTCAAAGCTGAAGGACTCATTGTAGTACGGATTCAAAGTGTTCTTCTTCACTGTCGTCTTCTTCTTCTTCAGCCTCTTTCCATTCTGCAGCAAGTTGATTTTAACGTAGGGATCTGAAAGAAAGAAAGAAAGAAGGCAAGAAAGAAATCGTGATAAAGCAGATGAAAGAAACAGCCTAGCGCAAATGCACGTTTTGGGTTGCAATGCTGCAATGCACCAACAGATGGGGCCAATGCTGAAGCCAAAGGGGGGGGGGGCGAGAGCTGGTGCATGGCGAGCACTGCAGCGTCAGCACGTGAGCACAGCGGGAACGACCTAATGGCTGCGCTCACAGGCACGTTCCTGTATTCGCTGCAGTCCCGCTGCAAGCATCCAAATGTCACATTAAGCCGACGTGCCGTTGTCAAACTGTGCACGCTGAGACGGCGTCAAGTGTGCGATGGCGTGACAACGAAATGCATTATCTGACACTCGGCTCTGTGTGTGTGTGTGTGTGTGTGTGTGTGTACCTGACAGTCCTCCCACGTCCATTTTCTTCAGGTTCTTGGCCTCGAGAATGCAGATGGTGAGTTTGCCGGCAGTCGGGACGTAACGCAGAGAGATGCAAATGTCACCCAGCTTCTCCGGCTGTGAAGAGGAGGAGGAGGAGGAGGAGGAGGAGGAGGAGGGGAGAGAAAGTTAAAGGAGGTCTGACACAGAATTCATGTCTTCTCTCTGATGTACAGCACACCGGCACAAAATACACAAACCGTCCCTTTGGAATCACATTATAAAGACGCATCGTCGACGCAAATAATTCGCCGCTGCTAATTGACTTTTGCCTCGTCGGCAGAAAACCACCGGTATCCTTAAGCACATCTCTCGTTGGCCTTTAATAAATTTACCCGAGACCGCAAGCAACCGAGTGATTATGTCATCTTAAGGTGGCTCTGGGGACGTTTCATTGATTAAAAGCTGTTTTTCATATTCCGGTGCAGCATAGTGGTGAATACACATTATGGGCTGCATGGCTACAGAGGAAGCAGTTGATTAGAATAAAAAGAGAGTGTCCTTCAGCCCTCTGAATCTCATTGGTAAACAGACGAAGTGGCCCCCCTTGTGCTCGAGGTTATTTTTGTATTATGTCATCGGCTGAGTTATCGTCACGCTGCTCTATATGAAGACATGCGTCTTTGCTGAGAGTCTGAAGGAACGTATTGCAGCGTGTTGAAAACGTCTTTTACAGTTTGCAAAGAGAATTATAAGACGTCCATCGGCTGCTGTTAGATTGTCACTGTTTACACATCCAGCAGCAGCATTATCATTCCTTTGGAGTCTTGTTGATGGCCATCTGGTGACTGTAAGTCACAGTCGCTCTCTTTTTGATCTCCATCAGCTCCTGAGGAAAATCTGGCTCCCAATTAGCTGTTAGATAATCGATTACGTTCGCCAGCTAGTGGCTATCTGTCTGCCGTTTGCTGCTGAGCAGGAAGTGTACAGTCATTTTTTTTTTAAAATTTTTTTTTTAAGAGCTTGTTTGTTTTGCTGTAAACAGCTGCCTGCTGAGGCAAAAAAAAAAAACGCCGTAACAGCAGTGACAGTGAACCAAACAAGCGAAGTCGTGGGCCAAACAGCTCAATAATGAGCCTGAAGTCATTATAGAGCTCCATAAAGTAGAGCGGTGCTGCAGGTTCCGGTGATAACTCCCTATAGATTCATCGCTAGGAGCGTCCCCTTCCATATTGAAAAACCATAAATGATAAGGTGGTCGATATTGGTATCAGTGGTAAGTAAATGGACTTAAACAGCAGCGTGGTAAAAGTAGCACAAAACACGACGACGACTCTCTTACCTCTTCTTGATCCGCGCTGTCCAGGTCTCTCCACACCTCGAGGGGCTTTGCCAGGTCCAGGGTGTTCATGGGTATTTTAATCTCCCCGATGACGTCATGTTTAGAGAAGCGGTCAAAGTCGTAGACCGACATGACCAGACTCTTTCCTCCCATCTCTTGGAATGGAATCTGGAAAGACGGAAAGTAATCCCATTTCGCTCATCAGTATCGTTTCTCGGAGGGCGTGACGCTCAAAAACGCAGCTTCAGCAGAACCGGCCTGACTTTGACAAGGATAAAGGTTGTTGGAATTGTTTTCTATAGAGCTGGTGTCAGCAGGCAAGCTGTAACCAGAGGTGGCCCTCTCCTTTAATGCGATTCCCCGACCACATCCTCCTCGTCACAGACACTTTTAATACTACGTCTGCCGGCCGGAGGTATTTGAGGAAAAGGAACTCGGATTCAAAGTCCTCGCAGAGATAGAGAAAGATAGGAGGAGGGATTCACCTTTAATGGGACTACAGATCAAACAGCTGCATGTTGTTTTAATAAGTGATAAGAAACGGGGGGGGGGGGGAGGACTTTCGGCTTACCTTGAAGGTAAAGGTCTCATTGAAGACAGGATTGAGCGTTTTCTTGTGAACCTTCGTGTCGTACTTCTTCTTCTTGTCGGGGAGGACGAACACCTTGACGTAGGGGTCAGAGGTGCCGCCGCTGTCCATGGAGAGCAAATCGGCTGCTTGCAGGATCCCCACAGTCAGCTGGGGAAAGTCAGGAAGTACAGGAAAAGTCAGTGAGCATTTCTATATTTAAAAATAAAAACCAAAGAAAATGTGAAATAAACCACTCAAGTTCTTGCCTTGTTCTCCTGGAAGTCATAATCAATGGAGTACTGCAGCTTCCCCAGCTTTTCTTTCTCCTTCACTTCCTCCTCTTTCTCATCTCCGGTCAGTCCAGGTTCCACGTCGTCTTCTTCATCATCATCATCCTGTTGTTTCTGCACACGGACAGAGGTTGGGGGGGGGGGGGGGGGGGGGGGGAGAAGAAGAAGAGTGAGATGGCGTTTCTGAGGTGGCGGCTGTGCTGAACGCTAAACCTCGGGCGCCAGCGGTCGGGTTAGCCACAGCACCTTACCTGCCACTTAGCCAACGCTCACCCCGGTGTTACTAGTGCAATCTGTTCATCGATGACCACAGTTGCAACCTGACTTGATTTCACTATTTCTTGGGTGACACCATTTGCTGTTTTCTTTTCTTTTCTTTTTTTTTTTTTAACATGTATGTTAAAATCTGCTAAAAGTCTGATGGAATGTTGTAGAAAATGGCATTTGAAGAGAACTCTTCTAACTGTGTTATTGTTCAAAGAGTGGAGAGAGAGAGAGAGAGAGAGAGAGAGAGAGAGAGAGAGAGAGAGAGAGAGAGAAACATCAGAAGAAAAACAGTCAATATACAAGGGGTGGACAGAAAAACAGGAACACCTTACAATATACTACGATCTAGCACAACAGCCATGCAAAAACCTCCGGAAGTTCTCCATTTTCACTCGTTACAAAACGGGGGACTTTCAAACGTTTTCAAATCAATCAATGCGTGTAGCTGCCTGGGATTGTGATATTACAGGGGGTGGACAAAATAATGGGAACTTTACATTAAAACGGGACTTTCGGAGGTACTGCATCGCGGTTACACGGGCGGCTAAACAGGCAGCTATACACACAAATCCCAAATATGACTCATGCCAAATGACTCATGAGTCACATTAACTTGTTAAAAAAAAAAAAGAAAAAAGTCTGCAAAATCGTGCCGGCATATCCCACACAGAGGAATACTGCATAAGCAAAGATGAGCCAAAATTCACAAGTAAACAAACTCGGGAGGACATTATGGGATATTTTCTCAAAAACACCACAGAGTCCGTGTCTTTTTTGACACGTCAAACTAGTCCTTGTACTGCGGAGCTACTGCGCTCTCACTACACTGTGCTGCAAGGCGTTCTTGTTATATTGTCCACCCCGCGCGCAGCATTTCAAACACAAGCTGTCACGAGAAGCGGAGCGTCCCCTTTTCCCGGAGAGGAACTGAAGGACGAGAGTCTTTGAGAGAACAGATTTGTGATCCTATCAAAACTCCTGACGCGGTGATTCCTGAACACTTCACGGCCAACTGATAATGTAAGCTGCTTGACAAACAATATAACTGTCTGCCGTTCATCTCCTCCTGACATCCCGAAGTGTCGTCGATGTGTTCACGCCGCTGTCGCTGACTGAACTCCGGCCTGATTATCGAAGCTAACTGAATTGCTGGTAAATTCCCCATTTTATTCCAAACAGAGTTTTTTTTCCTTCTCCCCAGCTGAGCCTCTAAATGTGAATTCTTGTGATTCTTGATCAAGTGCTGGAACAAATATCATCAGTTTACTGACAGTTAACTGCTCCTGAGATAACGGATGAAGAAGATAAATCAATCTTCATTTCACATCTCACACCCAGTGACTCTTCGGTCGTTCGTCTCTTTGGAGGCGGTCGTGACTAATCGAGTTAAAGGCAATTTGCTCCGATATGAATAATAAAAGTAAACTTTCATTTCTGATAGTGCATGAAGCTGGATGATATCTCAGTATGGCCTACTTTCCTATGGCTGTCTTCTTTGAAAAAACACTGATGTCTTCGTAAGACTGGAGGGTCCAGCTACTCACTGATGAGCTGGAAGAGGAACAGGGCACACACACACACACACACACACACACACAAATAATACACACACCCACTACACACCACACGTCACTGTGCACCCACCCACACACACACACACACAGACACACACGTTTGCTTACATGCAAGCTCTCATGCATGCTGAAAATCACACTCTCTCTCTTACACACACACACACACACACACACACACACACACACACACATTCTCACACAATATCCGTACATGTGGCATTCTCTATCTTTATTGTCGTAAATGCTTTTCATTCAAGCATGCCAGGCCACACAATGCAGGATCCACATTTCTTTCTGATGGCAAATGTAAAATGAATTACCTCATCATTTTCTGAAGACGGATAAAAGTACGTTTTTTTTTTTTTTTTAAACCCCTCCGACAAATGTCTCTACACGTGTCCTGAGTGAGACGTACACATCCATGGAGGGATCATGCCATATCGAGAATTTCCAGCTGATCTCAAACTTCCAGTGGGGGTTCAAAGATAAAGACGTGGTTTGTCTGAATGCATGCCCTTCGGTCAACTCAATGGGGTAAATTGTGAGCTCAGCGCTGAGGTATATATATATATATATATATATATATATATATATATATATGTGTATGTGTGTTAAAACAGCCAGTTGATTGTAGCTTTAACTTTGCGTCGACTGAAATCGGTGGCGAGTCGAGCGCGGGCAAACATTCTGGCCCACCATTTCTCCTCAGTGAGACCCGAGTGCTTCAGGGAGAGAGGGGGGGGGGGGCAGGGGGGTGTCAATGACTGTCACCTAGTAATGTCAGCAGCATGGGTCATCCAGGAAAGTTACTCTCAAGTCAAGTTGTGGCCATTCAATGGTACCTACTGCAAGGGAATACGCTGGTCTTTGTCAAGAGACGCCAACAGCTTTACCCGTCGTGGAACCTCGGAGCGTGTTTGCACCAGTGGGGCACGGCGCGTGAATTTCAGACGTCAACGCGTCTCCGGAGACGAATAGTTTGTGATTTTTTTTTTTGTCGTTTTTTTTTCTTTTCGGGTCGCACATGTCGAGGCCCGTCGTGGTGGAAACATGCTCGAAGCTCTCAGTTAGGTAAAGTTCCAGCTTATTATTTGACAAATATCCAGCTTACCCCTTGCACATGCAATGTTAGTGATCTCTAGTGAGTCGCTGAGTGCACTCGTCATTCAAGAGGCTCAACCAATAGGATGAGTTTCATGTTCATATCAAACCATAGACACTTAAACACGGCTTTGCTCTGTTGTTTTTTTTTTTGTTTTTTTTTGTTTGCCAAAAAAAATAAAAATTTGCAATCTCTGGATATTCAAGACACAGCAGTTGGTGCGGCATATCACTTCAGTGGATTTTGCGAAGCAGCTAAATCGCTCCCATAGATTCCTCAAGCACCCGCAGCACCTAAGCTTGCAAAAAAAAAAAAAAAACTAAGGAAGCCATAGCACTCATTGTCATCATCACTGCAATCCAACCCCTCCAAGCTCAGCCCGCCACCCCCACCCCGCCCACCCTCCCCTCCCACCCCGCCCTGGTCTGCGCTTACTCAGAGCGGCCAGATAGGGGGCGCCGCGTGCTATCAGACCTACCGTAGGCCGAGAAGTCCACCACAGTCAAGATACACGGAGCACACATAAGACACAAAGCAGGAAGGAAGGAGAGCAGAGACAAAGGAAGAGATTGAACTCACAGCAGACACCAAAGAAGTGTAATCACAGCAAATGTAGTCAGCTACACTGTAGGGAGCGAGGAAAAAATGACAGATAAAGAAGCCTCCTCATTAGCACTATCGCATCTCGTGCAGCAGGGCCGTTGGGTTTTTAAAAATAGCTCCACTTTTAGATGTTTTCTTATTGTACTTATTGTCAAATAATCAATCATGTATGTGGAAAGAAAAACCGTATAATTATAAGGCCCCCCCCCCCCAAAAAAAAACAAAAAACAACGGCATTGTGCTAACTACTAATTTTCATAATTGCTCTTTAATGACTGGGGTCGGGCTGAGAAGATAAGAGTCCTGTCATTTTCCACTCACACCCCGAAGCAAAAGTGAGAGAAAGAGCAACGATAACATTAACGACAAATACATTAAACGACAACAAAACAAAAAGAAAGAAAGAAAGAAAGAGAAAAAAATGAGAAATAATAATGGTGGATAAAGAATGTAATCAACACCTGTGGAGAATACACTGACTGGGTTAGAAGGCGATCAGAGACAAACAGATTGTATGCAGACGATACGTAATCTAAGACATTTCAAACTAAAACGTGGAACACGAGGACTACTGTTTGTTACATAATTAGCTGAGTCAAAGCTATCGCTACATGCAGGGTTTTTTTTTTTCCCCCTCTCTTATTCCAGTTGAACGCTACACTCCAAGCCCCACTGGCTGTTACATAACAGGCTCCCGAACAGGTTGACCGTGGTCTGCCTAGCTCTGTGTACAGTGTGGGTGTAAAGCCCCCTCTGGCCGCGATGCGACCTCCCGCGGAGGAACATACCTCTCCCCCTTTCAGGTTCTTCATTCCCATGTCACCCTTCCCCTTCTTGCCCTTCTTGTTCTTCTTCTTCTTGCAGCAGCATTTCTTGATGATGCAGAAGCAGCATGTTAGAATGAGTAAAGCAGCGACCACGGCAATGGCAATGATGGCCCAGGACGGCACTGAGGAGAATATACAGACCGATGGATAGACGGCACATCCACACCCAGAAAGAGAAGAGAGAAGCAAATACTTTGACATTTGACCAAACCAATCATTTAGCCTACTCCATGTCATGTCCTGGGCCAAATATATTTAGTATGAGGTGCTATATTAGCAATTAGATTGGGTGAAAATTAGATTTCTCTGCCATTAGGAAGGGCAGCCAGTGATCAATACTGAATAAAGACATTATGAGGCTGCCAATGCCTGCAGCTAAAGAGAAAATCTAATTCCAAAACATTGCTTAGAGTCACATCAATACCAGTTGGTTGATCGGACACAGGTTTTGGGTTTTGTCTGGCACTCACGTGGGATCTTGTCGATTTCATTCAGGAACTTGTTTTTGATCTCGTCGAAGGCGTCGTTCTTGTTGACCGGTTCGGTGGAGTTGTCGGCGGAGACCAGTGCGACGGGGGCTGGAGTCACAGTCGAGGCACCGGCCCCCGTTGGGTTAGCAGCGACCATGGGCGTTGTCTGATCCTTAAACAAGTTCCACTTCGTCATTTAAGCTGCACACACACGGTCCCTGGAGAAACGGCGTGAAAACAAAGTCGTTAAGAGAGGCAGGGGGGCATCCAACCGTCACCGCTTTCCACTTGTGTGTCAGAAAATGTCACATGCTGATATTGACGCTTGGCCAGTGAAGGGTTGAATGAGTCAGACGATTTTCACATTTTTGAAAAACACACGGGATTCAAGTCGGTTGATACATATTTTGGAGACAAACTAATTCATGGAAAAAAAAAAATATGATAACGCACAAGTTCTGAAGTTCACAATATTGCATTAAGGCACCAGATAGCAATCAAAACAGGGAATTATTTACGGTCTACTTCCAAAGTGACACCTGTTCTATAACTTAAACGCCTTAAATGGAAGATTAAGGTTTGGTGAGTTACACGTTAACACAGCTGTTTCAAGACAACAAGCAGAACCACTTCACCCTCAGTCTTCTGAAAAAAATAACCTGAAGGTGGCTGAACACTGAATCCCAAATCCATCCTTATAATAAAGTGTGTATGAATGTGAAATAGACAAAAGAAATGTCCCAAAATAGGTAATGAAATGTGATTTGGGAACACTGGAAGAACACACAGATATATATCAGTTAGATTTCCTGTATCAGCTGATGGTATCGAGGGAGTTTATCTCCTAAAGGTCCACGCCTGAGTCAGTCTTTCTTTCTTCTGCAAAGAGCAAACACAGCCAGACAAATACACTGAAACTGGTCTGGCTGGACTTGATGTGTCTCCTGTTCCATGGATACAAAAGCTGGATTTATTTTTTTTCTTCCTTTTGTCACAATAGTCATGTTGTTAGTTAGCTAAAGCTCTTTATAGGAGGTCTAATTGAGAGATTGTTATTATAATCATATTAAAAGATAGACCTGAGAACAAATTACAAATAAACAATGTCACAAAAGTGACAATCCATTGACACAAAGCTGCCGTCACACGCAGATGCATCAATTAAAATATGCAAAAACATTATTCAAGATATAAACAAGCTTTGAGTCTCCCAGAGGAACGGGTCTCTAACTTAAATGTCTTATGCAGTCCGTTCCAGTAGTGAGGCGTAAAGTACAACAGACAAAGAGTTAAACCCCAAAACTTCATTCAAATCAAGTTAAAATATTTTCCTGACACAAACACCCCATGGATATCATTTAGCTCTTGCTAGTTGAATGATGATAATAATAATAATAATAATAATGATAATAACTTTATGTATACAGCACCTTTAAAAAGCAGTGAAAACAAGGCAATAACAACAACAACAGAAAGCTCAGTGAGACCGTTGGATACGTTCAAAATAAACTAAGAAATGAATAACAGTAAGACCAAAACTGTGTATTGTTTAATGCATCCAGATCGAATCATTTCTTTGGCAAAGGCCTCTCCGTCCACACGCCTCCATGCATCTACATCCATGTCAAGAACAGAGAAACAACAGAGGAAGCTGGATGGCTTCCAAAGAAAATCTACATAATCTAATGTAGCGTCTGATGGGCTCACCCTATAATATAATATAACACGCAGGAGGCAATTACAAAGACAAATCGCACCTTCATACCACAACAAATAAATACATTCATTTTATGTTCCATGTGAAACTCACAATGCTCCAAACAACAGAAGCATAACTGTTAAATAACAGAATCTCAGGGACATTGAATGTAATGATTTACAAATGGATACAAAAGTACATTTGATACATTTGAACATATGATAAGGTGTTACGCATAAATATTAATATCCGACTCGTTATACACGGCAGTACAGGAAGCGTCAACAACTGCGATAAAGTTTTAGGATTTCATGAAACTCTGTTCTTGAAACATTCAGTCCGTTTCCAGTGAGGAGGTGAAACTTGAATTTTTTTTCGTGAAATGATTGAGTACAGCAGTCTACACCTCAGTCTGCCTCTTCACAGTGTTGCTAACACACTGCAGTGTTGCCAGGGTCAGTGGACAATGATGTGAGATCAATTACCGACAGCATTTATGAGGAATAACAATCAATTCTCAATTTTTTTTTTTTCGCACTTTTGTTTTTCGTCTGTGCTCGAGCTAACGGCGCCTGACCCCGGGAAAAGCCGTTTAACCGCGGGAACAAACAAAATGAAGAACTGCGAAGCCGATTCTCCCGGTGGTGTTTCCACTGGCCAAACAAATGTTCATCCAGAGCTCTTATCGCTTCCAGAAATCAAAAAGTGTGACAAGTGCGGCCTGAGAGCAGCCTGCCGACGGAGCGGTGAGCGATCGGGCGAGGCCTCCATTCGGAAAGCAGAGAAAGACGACAAGCATAACAAGAGCTGCTGCTGATTTTATTAAAGTCATGTTGATACGGGCAAAAAAAAAAAAAAAGAGAGGAAATTCCTATTTCGTAAGCGGCAATTCTCCAAAGTTGGTGCCAGAAGATTCTGCCTCTATTTATTGCCACGTATAAATTATTGAAATTGAGGCTGACAAGCGGCAAGGACGAGCTTATATTATTCAGGGGCCAGTAGCAGCTTATACATCTTAAAATACGTGTCTCTAAAATAGCTCGCGCTGCTGCTATGTGGACTGATGTTACAAACGACCAACATCTTGTGATAAAATAGCGAGATGGAAACCGAGCTATTTGACTCCAAAAAAAAAAATCACTTTAAACCATCGCACGTTTGACAATGAGCGTTGCAATCAGAGCAGCTCGCCGCCTCTCGTCTCGCACTAAACAGCGCTGCAGATGATGCGACGTGTTAAAAGCGTCCACTTACATCTGAGCTTTATGTGAATTTCACCCTGTTTGTCCCTCACATCGGGCCACGCCAGACCTATTCAATTAACATTCATGGATATCTGCGGGAGCATTTTATCTCCTCCAGTCGGAGGACGGACAGAGAGGACACAGACAGAGACTGTTGTTTTATGACAGCCATTAGTCCCGCTTCACAGTCTGCTGTTAGTGGTCACTCCGGACAAATTAACTATATAAACCGCCTTTTTTTTTCGTTGTTGTAACGGGAAGACTTTTACCTTCTTTAGTCTTTTTTTTTTTTGGGAGGAATTACCTGCTTACTGAGGCTGCCAAAATGTACAGGGCTTCTAGTTCATCAAACGTAACCTACTGAATAACAAGTAGGTCAATAGCTCTATCCGGAAATCTCTATTTAAACTGAGGCAAAAGTGCTTAGTAGCAAATCTAGATGTTTTGATCATTCAAATATAACAGAAACAAGACTAAAGGCCCAAATTAAGACCTGGCGCAAAGAGGCACATCGCTGGTTTCAGACCGACGCCGTTGTCATTTTATTTCCCAATGCTCTCGTCGTGTAACGACTTAAGCAGCAAAAGCATTTGCGTCCATCTGTGGATCTTAAAACGAGGTGTGGTCAGGCGCTATTGACCCGTTGGTGCATTGCTATCTTGTGGGCAGCAAAAAAACGATTGTGCCATTGACCAACAACAAAAACCTGGAGTCAACGGTGAAGTATTATGACGGTAGATGAAAAGTTAAGGGATCCGGAATACATCAAATCATTTGTTGAGACATTTCACTAAAAACCATACACATCCACCTCACGTGTGGGAGACTAAAGGAAAAGCCGGAAAAGTCATATCATGAAATCCTCTGGGAACCATGAATTTATGTCAAAAAGATATGTGCCAATCCATTTCGTAGAGATTGAGATATTTCACTGGATAAGAGAAAACTTAAAAGTTGGCAGGGGGTCAACAAAGTCATTGGGGTTCATCCTCTGATGAGCATGAATGTTCAGGACAATCCATCAGATAGTTGACCAAAACAGTGGCTCAGTCAGAGGGACCTGAACTATGCGTACTCAGAAATAACTAGAGATATACGATAGATGCATGCAACAGTTTCCACGCTTTTATAAAGCTTGTATTAAGGGATAATGCAGGAGGTCAGTGGCTCAATCCCTGAGCCAACAGATTCAATATTGGACGATAAATAATAGAGCACCGCTCGCTCGTTAACACCACTGAGAAGGCTCTTAACCTTCCTCCGCTCCAGTGGCGCTGCACGGCGACCAGCTCAGACCCTGGTTGTTCTGGGCAGCTTCCAGGTGCAAATGTGTGAGAGAGCGGAGCCAAAGAGAATTCATGCTCAAGAAACATTCCCCGTCATGAATACCAGTTAAAAATAGACCCCCTTATCCAATATGCATATTCACATAATACTCAATTACTGAAATCTGTGGGAGCCGTGAGCTCCGTCCGCCCAATGTGCATCTCATTCCGTTAGCCTTTGAGTCATCAAGAATCAGTTGAAACAAAATGGCTCGGCTCGACCCGGAGCTACGGAGCAGAGCCACGGAGCTATGATCCGGGGTTCCTTATCGCTACGCTCACTGCTCCCGAGCCGGGAATGGGGGATCAAGCGCTTTTATCTTTGGCTGCACAAACAAACAAAAGGGGCGTAAGCAGCAACCGCACGTACACTAACACCCAAGTTTTACTGAGAAATGAACTGCGATACACGGAAGGTGAAGACGGATATTTAAAATAACGTTGAAATATCCACGATCAGAAATACTTTATCGTTCACCAGGCAATGGAAATGTGTCTTTGACATGTACACGTAGCGTAAAAAAGGTGCTTTATTATCGCTGATGCTAAAGACGTCCTCTTAAAACAGCCAAATAATTCTCTACTCGCTACTAGCGCCTTCTCCTACATGATTGGTGGTCCAGGTTTAATAAGTGAGGACGACTTTTACCTCTCGGAATATATCACAAGGTGTTCTCGCATGGCTTTGACATGATTTATCTCGTCTTGCGGCATATTTCGAAAGTATTTTTTATTTATTTTTTTTCCCCGGGTATTTATCACAGCCAGCCGAGAGAATGACGCGAGGGGACTCGGCGCACAGGCGCCGTGTGTTTTTTTTCCCGCCGTCGTCGTATTAATCCCCAACACCTTGCGGTACATTTAACGGGCCGACATTTCATGCAATAAATAAGAGTACGAGAGATAAATAAGATTATCGGGAGATGTATTAATCATGCTCACGCACGCTAATGGATTATCGCATCATATGTTGTCTTCATCATCATTAGAGAAAAATATGAGTCACTTAAAAGCACTCAAATATGCCTGCAGGCTAAGTGCTCTTACTTAATTACCTCCCACCTGTCAAACTCTAATTATAATGACTACATCTCCTCTCACACACAAACACAAGACGAAGAAACGCCGCTTGCCTATCTGGCGCCATCATGCGTGATGACCCACTGACCACGCAGTGTGACATCATCTGCAGTGACAGGAAACCCCAGCCTGCAGATAAGACAACTCCATGTGAGAGGGGGTAGAGGGGGGGTTGTGTTTATTGAGGGTTTATTAGCACCCAGGTCAGATACAAGAGAAAACAACCCAAGGAGAGTGAGCTAAAGTCATGCAGCTGTTTCATTACACGACAACAAGTACCCTGAACGGCAATTAATTAACAATCTGCAGCCAGACGGTAAAGTCCTATTGTCCCCCCCCCCAACCCCCCCGCCCCCGGCCCTTACAACTTGCCTCTATACCATTACAACACAGCTGGCTGCCAGTGGCCAATCTATATACGCGTACGTGTAGCCTTGTGGATTTCATTACAAATGTAAGACCAAATTGCAAAACAAACGTCTCTGCAGACACTTTCAAAATGGCTTCCCGTAAAAAAAAAAAAAGAAAAAGGAGAGGAAACGGGTCGCGGGGGTCATGTTGCCTGCAGCTCGGGGGCAACAGTCGGGAGCAGTGGGGCGACAAATTAAGTATTGAATATTTGTACACTGTGAAAAAGGGTTGTCGCATACAAAAAGGGAAACGACAGAAAGCAACGGCTCCTCGGTGGCCGCCAGACGAGCAGGGTTCTCAAAAGATGTAAAGTAATCTGAATAATGTGACCCCGATGAAATCATTCAGCCCCCACTGAGGCCCCTGCCATCTGTGACATTACGGGTTATGAGTGGGCGGGTGGAGTGCTTGGCCTCCAGCTGCAGTAGCTGTGCCGTCCTGTGCAGCTTCATTTCCTCTAAGTCTCACTAATGTGATTGCTACAGTAAACTGGGCAGGGTTATTTTTAAAAAAAAATACACGAGAAGTTAGTAGCTTCTTTAAATACGAGAGAGACTCTTCATTTGATAATTTTCGGATTTAGAGCAAATGCAACTTTTATGCAAAGCGGTGTGTCTTTCACAGCAGGGCAGATTGTTGGGTTTTTTTTAGAGACGCTGCATGTGTGTGTGTGTGTGTGTGTGTGTGTGTGTGTGTGTGATCTAACTTTGTATTTGATACGCCGAGTGACTCTTTCATCTGAATCCCACCGAGCTATTTTTAGTTGTAGTGAGAAGACATCGAGGCTATAATTTAAAAAGGTAATTGTTGTCACGCGCATCTCGAATTCATGATAAACACACTGGAAGAAAAAAAAAAAAAAAACGGGAGGAGAATATCGGCTGGACTACCGCTGAGTCACAGCTGACCCCTTCTGATCTGTCTGGACTCGATTTCAGCTTGGAAAAAAAAACAAAACAACGTGTACTGGAACATTTGGAGAACAGGGGGGGCATAGTATTTTATTAGATCCATCAGAAAGAGCATTACTGTAGCCGGAAAGCCGAGCCGAGATGGTGGAGTTGTTTCAATTAGAGATAATGTGCAGCTTTGTTCCTGAACTCTTGCTACTCTATGGTAATTCACCCCCGCTGAAATGGACTTGGGGCTCCCACAGTCATAATGGTCTCATTTCGGCCAAGTTTTAATAGGATTACGGGGGGGGGGGGGGGGGGGTACTGATGGCTGCATTGCTTGTTATTTACCACTGAAGGATGAGAAACTGTGTGGAGCTCGGCCTGAGTCGAACCTAAGAGTAGTCCGTTGTAAAAGCGGAACGATTCGTAATAATAATAATAATACATTTGCAGCAAATTGCCATTTCTGTTCATTTACTGAACTCGTTACTGATAAAACTTTTTCTAAAAGCTCTGAAGTCTTGAGTAAGAGGTGCTCCTGACTCCACAGCATCAGTGCATTAACATTCCAGTCTCTACAGCTGCTGACAGTTGCATCTTTCCATGCTTATTCCGTGGCCTTATATTGCCGCTTTGAGCCACGCTGCACAAAGATGTCTCTGCCGTGTCACTCGTGCGCATGAAGTCAGCAATACAGTCCAGATCTCAGCTGGCGTGCACAGTCAAATAAGCGGCAAGTGCGTGGCGGGCACAGATTCCTGCGAGGTGGCCTGCGAAAGCGCTCTCCAATCTTTTGTCATTTTCGTGGGAGAGAGCCAAGAGGCTGACAGAAGCAGAAACGCGGCACGAAGGCTTCACGACACGCGCCAGAGCAAGATTACGAAACTCCTGACCAAGAGCCTTCAAGTCTCCTGCCACAAAACATCGGTGGGAACGTGCCAAGCATCTGTCCGGATGCTGTAGTGTGACCTAACAGTAATTAAGCCGTTCAATTCGGCTAACAAGTTGCTAGCTTCAATGCTAAGCAACATCCTGCCAAGGTGCATATGTCCCCTCAGTTAATGAGGGACATGTAGTCTATTACTATAAGAGGTAGCTTATAATTTGGGCATTTTTATCTTTATACGGCTTATTTCACTGGTGCCAAACTTGCTTTCTGATTTTCAACCGGGAGAATTGTAATTTGTTTTGTTTTGTTGTTTTATTTTTGAGTATTTTCTGCTTATGCATCCATGGAGGACAGGACATTCACAGAGAAATCACGCCCCCCCCCCCCCCTCCCCCCGTGTTTAGCCTCAGGGCTGCACGAATGCTCAGAATGCAAGCATTATGCGAAACGAGCGTCCACGAGAGACGACCGTGGCCGTCAAATCGGAGACGTCAACGGTTGCGCAATGATACCTTTACGTCGACACAAAATGCAAGTGCGTCGGGGAAACCCTGCCGGGTGCCGCTGCTGATCCAAGGGCAGCGATCGAGATAAGGATGTCAAAAAAAAGGTGCCTTGCGTATCATCTCACTGAAGAGAATTAGAGAAAAGCCTCTCCCTCATATATCTCATTGAGTGCTGACCCCAAAGGGCGGTCCGGAGAGGCTCATTTACAAACCTGCTTGTGTAGATAAAACAATGCTTATTCTCACCTGCAGCTTGAATGTGACTCAGCTATTATCAGGAGGGATGCTTGAATTGAAAAGGAGGTGGGAGGCGCCGGGGGTTTGAATGCCGAGCGAGGAGGAAGCGGCGGGGATCATTTACAGCCAGTTGCCATACATCCCCCCCCTCAGCACAACCCCCTTTTCCCTGTCCCCCGATAGGTTGATTAATCACGCTGTCACACAGATAGTGACCCAATCTGCATGTAAGGCTGTGTGGAGAAACTGTGAAAGAGGAGAGGGCCTCTGCAGCGCTGCAGATAGGCCGCGTCTATACTGACATTCTTTGTTTTAAAAAAGGAAAATATGTAGACAGCGAGATCTCTTTTGAAGTTAAAGGGACAGTTTGGCATTTTTGGGGGTCTCCCGCTTTAGACGTACCGTATGTCGCTTTCACGTCCATACATTCAATATGCAGCTACAGCCGGCAGCCAGTTAGCTTAGCTTAGCAAAAGCACTGAAAACAGAGGGAAACAGCTAGCCTGGCTCTGTCCAAAGGTAAAGGAAAATCCACCTGTCGGCAACTCTCATGTAAAATCAGAGTTGTACAATTCGCCATGTTACGAGGGGGTTATGTACCGGACTATTTCTATAGGCTAAGAGCAGTTGCCAGGCAACCAGTAGAGACTCCAGGAAGTTGCTGGTCCCAGCCACGAGATAGTCTGGCACTATAACCTGTTTACACACGGTTTTTAGTACCGGTTAAAGAAACAAGATAAAACATAATGCATTAGTGATGTATTAGTTACCGTTGGACAGAGCCACGCTAATCCATTCCCCCTGCTTCCAGTATTTGCGCTAAGCTAAGCTAACCGGCTGCTGGTTGCACAGACATGAAGAGCGTTATCGATCTAATTCTCCGCCAGAAAGCGAATTAAATGGCAAACTATGACTTTACTACTGAACACATGCACTACTTTCCATGCAGGAAAACCTCAGCGTGCAATCAAAGGATTTGCTGCAACATTGTAGGAGTTGCTCAAAACATCTTCAGTATGATGAAACACAGTGAAAATGTTTTCACTCATTCTCTATGGTGTGTGTGTGTGTCTGTATTCTCCCTCTGACCATCACAAATCCTCTCCTCCAAGAAGCCTCGACGTTGGGTAAACAAATGCTGCCAGACTTCTCGCGACAAAAATCGCCATTTCTTTTTCACACAGATGAAGATAAAAGTGGAAAATGCCCCGTCAGCGACAGCGGGAAGCTGTGACACGGTGACAGCGTCGGACCGTTTAACGCCGAAGCTCTCTGCCATCGCGTGCCAGCAAAAAAAAAAAACGCACCGTCAAAATGGGCCGGGGCCAGGGGCCCGGGAAGGCCCAACCCTCACACCTGGAGTGAGAAGCTGACAGCGGCTGAGCAATCCCAACGATAGCTTTGCTAATGTGTCAGCGAGAAAATCACTGACTCATTCTCAGAGTCCAGTAACGGGTGGCTTTTTTTTTGTCATTTTTGAACATACTTCTGCCGAGGAATACTGAAGAAATATGTCAGCGCGATGAAGCAGCAGAAAGTGTGTGTGTGTGTGTGTGTGTGTGTGGGGGGGGAAGGTGATGAGGGTGCAAGAGGGCACACCCATTCAAGCAAGACGCTGTAGGAGGCTGCACAGTTAGAATAAGCCTCTTTTATTTTCTCCTCTTCTTTGAGCTGTTCTCAGCAATCGGGCACCAGCTGCCTTCTTGGAGGGGGGCCAAAAGAAGAAGGGAAAAAAAAAAAGAAATAAGATTGGTGAACTTCAAAGCTTCCTCTCGTTTTTTTTTTTCTTTCTGGTTATGTATGAGAGACTATGAGAGCATTTCTCAGTGTGAGAGTCAATGGGAGCAGCTGCCTGAGGTACGGACTTAATGAGCCTGCCTGAATGTTTTAGTGCCTGACAAAAAAGAATACAAAAAAAAAAAAAAATGCATGAAATAGTCTCCTGCACTCCGGATATTGGAGGAGTAAACATGTATGCAGGTATAGCATGTATACCCAGCTGCATCTACGTACACTGTGATCCTGCACATCCACAGCGTGTCTGTTTACTACTCTCCTGAAACCCGAGTGGTCATGTGACCGCTCCAAATACAAGCCCCTGACTCTATCTGATGACACCAGAGAATCTGGGGAAAGATTTCAAGATGTTACTTCAGGATGCAAAGCAGGGGAATACATAATTCTCTTTGTGCATCATGTGAAAACGATGTTATATTTGGATTTTGTTTTCAAACCGCAGCGCTTCACACAGAGCTATAAAACCTCAGGCTCGCAAATAACACTTCAAAAAATAACTCTAATATCTCTTCGTAGTTTTGTTATGAAGGATTTCATTTTGATTTTTAACGACGAGCCTGACGCCTGCAAGAGTCAGCACGAGGCAGGAGGAGGGATAGCAGCCCAAGAAAGGTTTTGTCCTTGGCACTGTCACCTCGGTGCTGCCTGTGCTGTATGTCCCATGAGAGACAGCAGAAAAAAAAAAAAAAGAGCATCCTGCAGCACTTTATAAAATCCCCACCCTCTCCACTCTCTATACTCCTCAGCACAACTGTCAGCCTCTTTTTACGTCCGACATTCTCACTCTCAAAGAGCACCGTGCCTCGAGTCCGTTGTGTTACATGGCGCATAATAATAATAATAATAATAATAATACAGTTAACCTAGGAGGTATTTATTCTTTTTTTTTTTTTGGCTCCGGTTGTTTTGTCTTTCGGTGTGTTTCAGGGAGGTTTGCGAGAGTACGCCGGTGCGGCCGCACGAGTGAGCGGAGCATCTGTCAGCAGGGCAGCCTCCTGGACACTCTCCAGGAAAGAGGTACTACACCCCGCTGGGCAGGCTAAATGAGGCATGATCAATGAGAATAATCTAGATCCAGCGCCACACTACATCCCCTCCCTCTTTTCTAAAAAAACAAAACAAACAGTGGATGTGGAATCGTACCGGATTGCACACAAAATGGTAGAAGACAAGGTTTTACACCTGGGCTAGATGGGGACCCAGATAATGAATCAGTATTCCCTTCACAGGGCGTTACGATTAGCTTTGTATAAAGTTTGGAACCACATGCACCGGGAAGTAACACGCACACAGCACCCGGAAAAGGACACGCTTAAATCAGGGACAGCCCGTAAAAACTACGGCATCGCACCCCAGCCTTAAATGCCTACAACTCTAATCCAGATTCCTCAAAGGGAAGTGTTCAAGCAATGCTGACAACAAGAGTTGAAATACGCCCTTACCAGCACTACCGTAATCCCGAAATCCTGTTCTCCGCGAGAGGCTAACCCATTCACCAAAGAGGCACTTAGGGTTAATGTAACAATGCCTTAATAACGTCCCTCGACCGCTCTCCCATCAGCACCAGAAACTGCAGTCCTCTTCGCACTGTTTCCACTGCAGCACTACTTGTTCTCCCACACACACACACACACACACACACACACACACACACACACACATGCGTACACACACACGTACACACACACACACACACACACGCGCGCTCACTCATTCTCTTGGTGACTACCCCCACCTCTGCTTCTCTCGCTCCCCTCCTCCTCCTCCTCCTCCTCCTCCTCCTCCTCTCCCTCTCGCTCCACTCTTTCTATCTCTGTCACTGAAAGGATCCCCCTCCCCTCCCCTTTTCCCCTCTCCCTCTCCCGCTTTCTCTCCATCTTCCATCTCTCCCTCCACTCCAGCTCTCACTACTCTGCCGGCTGATTTGTGATGCTGCTCACAAGGCGCTGTATGCAGCAATCTGTGCCCCGGTCCAATGCATAAGGGCAATCCAAAACCATCCATGTGCTCTACTGTCCGACCGGCACCCCACACCCCCTCGTTCATGCAGCACAGCTGCTCGGGGGGGGACTCCATGGGGGGGGGGGGGGCTCAGATACACTCCTGAGCTGCAGCTGCATGAACAAAATGAATGGATGTAAATAAGTAAACAAGGACAAAATGAACATACTGTAGATGAGAACTAGTTTCGATGACAAGATAAAGGCAAGAAGAAGAAGAAGAAGAAGCAATAGTCTGCTGCCGAGTCTCTTCCTCCCCCTGCCATCTCTATCCATTTATGTGAATTATGGCTTTGCACTTGCACCACTCCCACTGTCATCAAGGAAGATTTGAATCCTACGAAGCCATCTTTGGCATGGTATAAAAACCTTTTGCTGACCCTCACACTGCTATAAATAAGCATCGGAAGCTCGGTAAAGAGAGTTTCGAGTGTGCTCCTGGGATAGTAACCTCCAAAAAAAAGAATAAATAAGTCATTGTATAAATACTGCAAAATCGTCAGAAAAGCCACCCAGCTCCCTTAGCTCCCACTGCTTTTTTATTATTATTCCCTTTACAGTGAGCACGTGACTGCGTAAATCTGCTTGTTTAATGACAAGATGTGACGCACTCTTTAGCTCAACACCAACGCTGAAGCAGACAGTTCGGAGCCCTTCGGGCGTAACTGCGTGTCACCGAGAATTATCATCGTCCCCTAAGTGAATCACCCTCCTTACTGGCCAGCAATAAGCACTTGAACAAGGAATCAATAAAGTCTCAATCCGAGAAAATGGAAGGTGGAGTGGGATGGCTTTTTGTAATTTCAAAACATACAATGGGAGAGAGAGAGAGAGATAGAGAGAGAGAGAGAGAGAGAGAAGGAGCGAGGGAACAATGTAATTTGTTTCCTGTCTGAGGCCATACCATTTCTCAGTGGTTAGTCCAGGCAGCAATGCATGGCTGCTGGTTTTTGAATTAGAAGTGATCTGGTAATTATAAGGGAGGTGAAGCTGTCCCAGTAAAACTCACATTAAGAAAAATGGTACGAGCACAGCCTTCCACATCTTCACATCTTCACATTTAGATGTAGGCTGCTGGCGAATTTTGTTTAAACAAATCCCATAAAAAAAAAAAACCATCAAAACCAACAATGCGTTCGTCATTTGTCTGTTAGTCACAGACAAATATATAGTAAAGGTGAAATCATTTCCGAAAGAAGCTGGGCATTGTAGTTTTCAGGAGTATTTTCAGCTGCGGATTGAGACGCATTTTGGTTTTTAGCAAGTATTTTAACTGCACCAGTGTGGTCTATGTAGGCTTGACTCAAAAATAACAGTTTCATCGCAATGAAGGAACACGTCACCCTAAAACGACGACAATGGAGCTAAATCAGGCTTTTGGCTACAATACTTGTTATCAGTTCATCATAGTTTCTGGTCTGTTTATGGGATCGGTTGACAAAAAGAAGACAGAATACCAGCTTCAGGGATCGCAGCAGCTTCAACCACACCTGGAGGGTGGCTGCTGTCAGCTCTTCCTGCTACTCTCCACCTCCATATTGTTTTGTGAAGGGTGAAAGTAAAATGGCAGCCTTCCAAATGCGATTCTACCTAAATAAAGCCCACTAGTTGACATTCCCTCCTCATCAACAACGCGGTGTGACATTTAAGGCCTCGCTGCTGAATCCATAAAAGCTCGTCGAGCCCGCATCCCATTTGTGCGCTTTCTGTTACACAACGTGAGCGATATCTTACAGCCCAGTGGCCTAAGACCCGAAAAGGTCTGATTCACTGTCTGAGTGGGAACGGGATATTGATCCAACCGAGATTCATTGCACGCCGGGTAAACCCGTGGTGAGCAACACTGGCACCTGCCCCACGAGACGTGAAACACAGAGGCACAGTGATTTGTATGCTCTCTTCATAGTTTTATACTGCTGACTGTTGCTGCGACGGCAGACGCCAAATACACTAATAATCTAGTCATTTCATTGACTGTGAGTAGTAATAGGGAAAGAAACACCCCCCCCCCCCCCTCCCCCCCATCAGACCTTACTTTGAACTAAACAGGTCAAGTCTCCAGAGAGATACAGTGCAACTCGGAATACATATTTAATAAGGCGTGCGTGTTGTGGAGACTAGCTGCATGGAGCTAACAGCCGTGTATTTCAGTCAAGCCAATCAGTCAATGGCTATGGGAGAGGCTTTTCTACAAAAAAAAAAAATCACATGTAGCGCCATGTGTTTTTTTTTAACGGCACACGGCCGTGTTTTTAACACAGGCGGAGACATTCGACAGAAGCTCGACGGGAAGAGAGGAAAATAGGAAAAGTAGGAAGGATGACACAGATTGTGATGCCTCTACGTCGGGGATGTGAGAACAAAAATACAACAAAAACAAAAAAAAACAGACAAGATGTGTCCCGATATTTCTTATACGGCACACGTGCACAAACGATCGCATCCAGTGCTTCGTTTTTTTATCAAGTGAAGTCCTGAAGCAGTGAAGCATCGTCGCCGCTCCCCCCCCCGATCTCCAAATCTTTTTTGCCAGCCTTCATGTAAATGTAGAGCGCTGTGGCTGGTTGTGCAGTCGGGGATTAAGATCTGCTTCTATGTTTCGGATGCTGCTGCTGCTGCTGCAGATGGGAGGAGGTGCAAAAAAAAAAAATGAAATTCTTTGTGTTTCGTTGCGTTGGCCCCATTTAAGAAGGGAAACCCCTCCTGCTGGAGCCGTGTTTCTATAATGCGCCTCTACGCCGCTGCTCGGCGCGTGTGTTATTGCAACTGAAGGTTGAAGGGGAACTGCAGGTCAAAACGGCAATTTAGGACATGATGGCATATTTTTGAGATTATATCTGTTTCAGTAACAACTGTGGTCACCAGGTGCACGATGATGAACAAAGGGCCGTTTTGATGATACAAACAAGATATTTGTTTAAGCTTTTAAGTGTAGAAAATGTCCTCTTCCAACATAAACGTAAGTGTTTACAGGTTTCAGCTTCTAAAATGTGACAATTTGCTCCTTTCCACCGTCTCACACCATAGCAAAGTGAATTTCTTTGGGTTTTGGACTGTTGATCGGACAAAACAAACGTACCTCATTGTTTGCTCCTATACAATAAATTGTCACGTGACTCTCTGAGCTCTATGGAGTGTCTTTCATCTCATTCTTTTGGGGGTTTGTTTTTTTTCCGCCTCGCAAAAACCGCAAACCTCTAATGGTGCAGCGTATTAAAACGACTACCAATCCCAGAGAGCTCGAACTCTCATTCACTGGACGTCGAGCGGATCGATGTAAACAACGAAGAGACTGACAAAAGGGTCAGCGAGGGCTGCGTAATGGCAGACGGCCCGTAGTAACAAGAGTCGGTATGAAATACGCCGCTAGCAACGGCCCTCCAAGGCGTGGCTGTTGCCCCGCGTGGGGTTTATTAGCTTCCTGTATAGCCTCTGAGGCTCTGGAGCTTCCATCGCTCATGGAGATGACTCTGATTAATCAGTTGAGTGCTGGAGAGTGCGCGTGGCATGCTGGAGACCCAACCAATCCGACAGTAAATCATGTTTGTTCACAGTGGGCTGCACCTTCGTCCTTCGCCACGCCTTTCCTGCTCGCTACACACTGCAGTGGGCTCCCTCCTCCCTGGCACATGCAGAGCTTTTCTAAGAACAGATGGGAGAGAGAGAGAGAGAGAGAGAGAGAGAGAGGAGAGAGAGAGAGAGAGAGAGAGAGAGAGACAGAGAGAGAGAGAGAGAGAGAGAGAGAGAGAGAGAGGGGAAAACCCAACACGCAGCGTTTCTTGCTGACATCTAGTGGAGTCCAAAACATGTGATTACACTCGTCTATTTACATATATATGTTATTTTTGGATTGCATTTTTAGCCCCCCAAAAATACTGCTCTGATATCTGTTGTTACGACGCATAAATAAGTCCGTTCTTCAGGAAGAATTCATTTCTACGAAGCGATTAAAGGTAATCAGCAGAGTTTTCCTTTCAGGTCAATTAGTGCTTCACCCCACAGCTCATCTAGAGTGTTATATTACTGGACAGTTAAAAAAAAAAAAAAAAAAAAATAGAAATAAAAGCATCCAGCCATAGACGGTCTGCCATCTGGGCCGTGCCTCCTGTGGACAGCGAGGACGCAGAGGCGAGCCGGATTTCTCAAAGGACGAGGAGTGGGTGATATTTGTGAGAGGGGAGCTGCAGAGGATGGAGGCATCTAACAATGTGCGGCGATCTGTGTCCTCTCAGAGAGGACGGTCACAGCAATGACACCGGACCGCTCTGATGGAGTGGAGGATCTCCTCCTCCCTCCTTCCCTCTCCATCTCACGACATTAGAGGTCACAGCACAACGTAACGTCTTCGCCGGTCGGATACTTACAGCCCAAAAAAAAAAATCTTGATTTTCTTGAAAAGCGGGCCGGAGGGTAATCACAGTGAGAATGTTGTCAATCGGGGGGGGTGGGGGGGTGGGGGGGGGGAACTCTGAAAGAGAAAGACAACGTGAACTCAGAGAGGCAGATAGATCCATCTTTGTGGAGTCAGAGAAACATCTTTGTTCTGTTTCTCGGAGAAACTTGGCAAAATAAAAAGGTCAAACCTCTCCGATTACGTAAAAGCAGTTAAAGCGACGAGTGTGCGTCGTTTAAAGATAAGCCGCGGCAGTAGATCACACTCCATGAACGCCGAGTGTGATTAGCAGCCTTCAATAAAACCACGGAAAATGAAACTTTCAATTTGCACAATCTTATTGCAGCAAAGATAGTTGTTTATCCAAGAGAAGAGTATCGACGTGTGTGTGTGTGTGTGTGTGTGTGTGTGTGTGTGTGTGTGTGTGTGTGTGTCTCCCTCTCACATGAACACGCTGATAAATAGCCGAACGCTTCGATCCACAAAGGTGCAGGACGAATGAATTATGACTGAAAGCTACCCGTCGCACATTGCGCCTCGCCGGTTATTGAATCAAATTATGGTCATAACCGTAGTACCAATCTAATTACTCTTTGAAAACGGGCCGTGAACCAATGTGCTATAAAACTAGTTACAATAGCTTTGAGTTCACACAATTGATTTCCTAAAACACGAGGGGTTAGATTAATTAAATTAATCTAATATTCTATTTTAGCATTTGAGGTGTTTTATTGACAAATGCTGGAATCTAATCAAAGCTACACGTTTCGCAAAAAAGACTTGCTTATTTCCTCGCATTGGCAAGACGTTGGATTCGATATTCAATTGATACATTTTGCATAATTGATTACTTAAACAACTACTTACTGAAAAGCAAGTCAGACAACCCCTGGCTGCTCTGTTATAGATTGTAAAGATATTACAGCCAGGAAATGGTTGGCTTAGTTTGGCATAAAGACTGGAAACGGGGGGGGGGGGGGGGGGGGGAATGTGCACACGGTCTATCACGGTTCTGTACAAAAACCTAAGTGGACTTCCTGGAGTCTTGTTGTCGGGGGGGGGGGTGTCAAGGAGCAAGGAGATGAAACTAGTGAGCTTTATAGGTGCTGGTACAGGCTTTCCCCCCTTTGCTCCAAGCGTTTAAGCTAAGCTAAGCTAAGCTAAGCTAAGCTAACCCTCTCCTGCTTCATAGTAACCACACGGACATGAGAAAGGTTTCAACCTTGTAACACGGAGCAAGAAAGCGAATTAGCGTTTTTCGTTTTCTTTTCTTCAAATGCCACACTATTCCCTAAAGGTAGAACAACCGGCTCTGACAACACACCATGACCGGGGACTTTCCGCTGTGCCCTTTTCACTCGTTTGCAAATCACAATGCGCCGACGACAGAATTAAAGAACTTATATTATCAGATGAATTCCGTCCGCGCTCTTATGCAGACCTTTGAGGATATTCTATTTGTGGCCCAATTTCCTTCTCCTTTTTTTTTTTTTTTTTTGGGGCAAAACAATCAATTTCATGATTCACTGGACTTAATTGCTTTATTGTAATTGTATCATAAAAGACATCCACAGGGAGAGATAAGCAACTTCAATTTGTGCACTTCAGCGAGGGAAAACATTTCAACACAATTCCGCCATCTCTGGCATTTCTTCAGTGTTATATTTAGATTTAATTTGTTCTAAACATACTTAAAAGAGTTCATTTTCACATTGAAATTGCCATTTAATTGAGTAGCACCAATGTAGAGACCGATCCATCACCGACGCCATGAAATCTATGATGAAAGAAATCGTTTTCCAAACCTCACGCCGGTGACCTTTAAACTCTAACAAGCAACATTCTCGACCGGTGAAAAGTTTCATTGCACTTGAGAATAATTTCCTGGTACGCGGAGGAGATTATAGACTGGGGACTCTTTAGGTTCCTGCACAGTAAAATATACCTGCAGTCCTCATGAAAACACTATGAAACTGTCAAAGTGAGTTGTTTGCAGTTAGCTGAGGCACCACAGTGACAGGGAGGAGAAAAGCAGCGCTTCACACTGCAGCACTCCAAGAACACAAGTGGCATTTTATTTCAAACAGAAAGGTCAGCTGACAAGGACTGAATTCAAAAATAAAAATAAAAAACACTCATTTAAACCGGTTTAGAAACATAAAGGTTCTTGCCCGTTATAGATTTATACAATAACGTCACAGCAGAAATAAATGTTATCCTGTAAAGACACATTTAAGGTCAAAATCTCGCTCAACAAAAAAAAGGAAGGAAAAAAACATCTTGACAGACCATAATTTGGCTTGCCGACAGGGGCGACGGGCCCTGATGAGCAGATTCTTAGATACAATCACGTAAAGGGAATTGCCTCTCGGTGAACATAATTAGATCTTCCTCACACCTATTTATGTCCCCCAAGGGACCGAACTACGCACAGGAGAAAAGGGAAAGGGAATTTAATGAAGGCTCTTTACTTTGGTTTTCAACACAAGTCCACGAGAGTGAACCATGTTCTCCTCAAAATGAACATTTAGAAGCCAAATCACTCAACGTCAGCATGTATTGTCACCATGTGAAAGAATTCCTTCAGGAGGAGGAGGAATGTTGAACGACTACAGATCTAACAGGTCTAATTAACTTAATCACGCTACAGCAGTTTGGGTTACACTGAAGTTATGTCTATAGATATTTTACACACTTTTTGGCAAATTCTAAACAAAATATGTTTGTAAAACTGCAATATTGTGATGGACGGTAAGTTAAACAATGTCTCTAAATGGCCCTTAAAGGCCCTGAAGAATTATTTATCCTATATGAAAATGTGTTCATCCTTTTCGACAACAATATTTCCAAATTTTGGTCATTTTTACGTGAGAGATTTCTGTATTTCTCTTTCTACTGGTCCGAAGTGGGCGGGGCTCAGTTGTATTCCGTGCACCAATCAGGATTCGGCAACATCTGGATTAAAAATCCGATGACAGTCGGTGGGAACGTTTGATCAACTGTCAATCAAAACGGATCGAAAAAAATAAACCTGAATACATTGACACTGATTGCTGCTTATTTAGCTTTAAATATATAAAGTTATAAAGAAATAATTCAGATTTGACTACAGTTATACAATGTTCTCATTGGCCATCACTTACACTTCAACAATGAGTCTTGCTTTAAATTGCCTTGTGTGTTAATGTCTTCTGAAACCACAGTCAACACACCATTGTTATCAAAGTTTTTGCCACGAAACCATAAATCCACGCTTTTATTTTTCAGCACTCTGGTGGAAATGACTCCCAAATGCAGTGTTTTAGCCGGCTGGCTGTCTTTATTGACTCTGTCCACGGCTGTGAGTGTGCCTCACTGACTAAACCAAGAGACTTGAAATAAAGCTTTCTTCTAATATTCCCAGTTACTGAAGTCACACTGCTGTCCAAGAGAAAGAACATTCACTGATTTATGGTCCCTTTTATCCCCCAATTGGTCCCCGTTTGATGAAGAGGGCAATGTAGTCCAAAACAACTGGAAAAGTCACTCAGCACCAAAACTACAGAGCCTTTCCATTCTTTAACGAGATTACTGTGCAGCTTCTCAGACAGCACTTAAATTGCAGAGCCCCCGCGGATCCCATGTTTTCTCTCTCTCTCTCTCTCTCTCTTTCTTTCTCTCAGCCTCTCGTTCTCTCTGTCTGTGTCTGTCTCCAAGACACGTGGCTCTCCATGACTGCCTCTCCCGCACAGGGAGGGGGAGGGAGGGGGGGGGGATTCATGTGGGGCAAAGGGAGCCTACAGGAGACTTTTTTTTGGGGGGGCTCTCAGCTTGCCCTGCGCTCTCTGGAGCGTGGCGTATGAACGCTGGGAGACGTGCATGTGTGAACGAGGAGCTTTCTACGCAGGAGGAGATCTGGTCCAAATTTAATCTCTCTCTTGTGAGGATGGAGGGTTAGAGGAGGAAGAAAAAAAAAAAAAAAAAAGGGCCGTGCCTGCTGAAAATCCCACTGGCGGTGCTGCAATGCAGGGGTTTAACCATTGAGCCAGAAGGTAGGCGAACGCATTAAAAGAAACGGCCCTGTGATTACACACATTTTTTTTTTTTGCACAAATGCACACGGATTGGACGAAATGCAAGCATGCACACCCACAAAAAAACCCAGTTTGATGTGAGACGCCCGCATTGAGAGTGTTTGACAGTCGGAGGGAGTGATTTCAATGTCATAAAAGGCTGTGACGCCTACGTGGAGTTTTATAAAGCAGCTAAGCTTGGTCAAACGTCATATCTCAGCGCACAGGTAGGTCAGGGATTTGCTTTACGTATGTGTTAAAGTCTTAAAGGAACAGTGTGTACCTTTTTTAGGGGGGGGGGGGGGGGGAGCTATTAGCAGAAATGGAATATCATTTCAAATAGTTTTCTTTTAGTGTATGATCACTTGAAAATAAGAATCGTGGGGGGGGGGGGGAACGCCGTTGTTTTGGTCTCCAGGGTCCGGGAAAACAAAACTCAGTAAACCCTCCGCTGGTCTTGAGGAGCTGCAGCATTTATTTCTGCATAAACTTCCGGCTGTACATTCACTCGAAACCCTCACTGCTAAGCTAACTCCCCTGTTTGGCACACGGGAGAGGTTTTAACTGGTTGCAATCTGCTACCTCACCCACTAGAGACACTATAGCCACATCCTGCACACTGGACCTTTAAGTATGTCTCCGTAATAATACATATCCATACCGTAGTGAGCTACAATCAAAAGTAAAAACAAAACAACAACATATTTAGTGCTCATGTATTAGTAATAAGTTATTCATCAGGACTGTGTGGATGTGGTTGAGATGTTGCTGAATCTTTAATGGTGCACTATGTTGACACCGCTTGTTTTCCATCTGAGGCCCTGCCCACTTCAAACTAGCGAGAAAGACAGAAATCGCTCATGTGAGAGATTTCAAAACTATCGCAAGAACGGCAGAAGATATATAAATCCCATCACGCGTAGTAAGAAGCCGAATGAGGGAAAAAATAGGGCACTTTAAAGGTTATTCAAATGATTTCTGTGTGAAAGCTTTCATCAACGAGCGCATTGCACCGTTCGCCTGAATATAAATCGAGGTGGGCTTTACTGTTTATTGTCCATACGGTTTCCCCAGAGTGTGAGAGGTGAAGAGCGTGATGGGTGGTTGCGTACATGACAGATTGCTGACTGCGGGAGTCTTTTACAGTCAGCAGAAACAAGCAATTGATGACACTTTGGCTTCTTCACGCTCTGATACAGCCAAGTACAGAAACAAGAGAGAGAGAGAGAGAGAGAGAGAGAGAGAGAGAGAGAGAGAGAGAGAGAGAGAGAGAAACTGCACTGTCCGTCAAACAGTTTGCTAAGTTTAAAGGAACAGTGTGTGGGATTCAGTGCGGAGGATTCAACGGTGAGGTGGAGTGTCGGAGAGAACTACGGTGGCCTTCAGGTAACCGTAGACAAAGCAATCGACCCTCACCGGAGCCAGTGTTTGGTTGCTATACTGTAGAAACGCGGCGGTGCGACTCCGTGGAAGAGGACCTGCTCCCTGTGTAGATATGAGGCGCTCATTCTTAGCTAACTAAAGCACAACCACTCTTAGTTTCAGGTGGTTACACACTGATGACAGCATAATAACGAATATTGTGTTCCATTCCTGCCAATAGATCCCCCTGAATCCTACACACTGCTCCTTTAAGTGATGATTTTGAAACTAAAAGTCAACGTTAGTGCTTGTGGATTTTAAAGCACATTAAATAATAATTCATGAGAAAGACGTGCAGGATTTCTGACTTTGTCGTAGATGGAACGAGTCACTCAGCTTTGGGGCAAAGCCTCTGCTCTCCCCCACAGCCCCGACATGTTGCGCCCCATCGCTGCTTTATCTGTAATCCCACCAACATCACGCTGTCATTATTGTCGCCCCCGGAGAGAATGTTAGTGAATAAAAATGGCTTCCTCTACTGGTCTGAAAAAAAAAAAAAAATCTGCTGGTAGCAGCAACCCCTACTGGCAGAGTTCCATAGCAGCTTAACTGACATGGTTGCATTCACCATTTTGTCAGATCTGTGTCCAAGTAAATACTGAAAGGCAATTTTTTTTTTTTTAATCTACTCCACAAATGCGCTTATTGGAGCATTATCTTCCTTTATGTTGATCTTTTCCCCTGTGATACTTCGTCTCTTCCCGACATAGAGCACAACACAGCACATATTTACAATATCTTTGGCACAACTTTTATGGAATCTTATGGAAGTAATGAATTTCTTCCAATAAATGTCTTCACAGCTTCCAGTAAAAACCTCAAAGGCCGTGTCCCGTCCTCAACCTTTTTATTATTATTTTTATTATCTCTGCCAGGAGGATCATGTGCGTGCGTCTGCGAGTGAGTGAGTGCGAGTCGTCCGTCCACGGATTGCATTATCTTCTTGGGTGGCCAGTTGCGGCCGCAAGGACCTCTCGTAGATGCGGTAACTCACACTTTCTCAAAAACACTTTTCTTATACTGCCATTAGCTGATTGCTGACTCCTCACTACTGCTGAGTGCATATTCCCCCCCCCCACCCCCCCCCCCCCGTCCACTCCTCTGCGCCCCCACAGTGGGAGAAAACAGTTTGCACAGTGTTTGGCGAACAGCTAACGTAGCTACCAGCACACAAACACACTGCTGAGTTCCTCTCTTGGCTGCTGCTCTGCGGCTCACTTTTATTGTTTTGGCCGGTGTGTTTGGCTAACCGCTAACGGCTAGCTGAGCTACCGGGTCAAGCGCTGCTGTACCGCACCGCAACTCGGTGGCTGTGCTAAGCGGGCAGACAGCTTGGTGAGCTTGATACTGTTTTTGGCAAGATTGCGTCTTATACAAGACTTTCAGCCGATTGCCAGCACAGATCTCCGCTTGCTTATGAGTTTGTGCTAAATGTATTTTATGAGTTCTTGCAGCCCACCGGTGTCTAGACAGGGGGTTAGTCAATTGTGGGTTGTATTGATTCATTTATTCATTCCTTTAATCACACAATACAGCAGTGGTTGCTGCCGACACACCTGGCACAGATCTGCACTTTATCGAGTGCACGTTGTAGTGAAAGTGTGTGTGTTCAGCGCTCTGCTGAGCAGCCACAGTACACACACATAGTGAGGGGCAGACAAAAGGACTGTGAGCCAACACCCTTCAGCCGAGATCAAGCCGTGATGATTCCGTACTATCTCGCATTAAGCCCCAGCAGAGATCGTCTTCAATTCAGGAGCACGGGTTAAACACAATTGTGTTGGGGCCACAGATCTATCGGCTAACTTTAAAATGGCCGCATCAAATCAATTTCAATGTTGTGCCTGGAGCAGTTCAAAAGCGATTGCTCCGTGACACGGCGTAAACACCAACAAGAAAGAGTTTAGCTTTTGCCCCCCCCCCCCCCCTTGTTTTTTTGTTCCTCCACTCTTAACATCTTTTCCGAAAACGATGATCTTACTTCACTTATTCGAACCAAGTGATATTTTTCACAAAAGCATACTGTCCATAAATCCTACTTCCCTCCGGCTACCTGCACCACGGAGAGACAAGACCTGTGTTTATGTGCAGCAATAAGGCAATTCATCATCCGGTCCCAGAGAAATGGTCAACAGCTGGGACAAACCTGCACACAATTCCAAACTAATTGCTTCCCTCCTTCGCTGCCCCGGTGAATGAAACATAACACTACAAAGCACACTAGACAGGGAGAGGATTACATAATATTAAGGAAATAATGAAACGTATCAATTCCGCTCCCTGCTTTTGACCGTTAACATTGCACACCCCTAAACGATTGACAGATCGAATTGTACGATGCATTGATTGAGTTAACAGATTATTATCTTAATGGGAATAATTGGTTGACCATTACGGAAGAGGACAATCTGTGCGAAGAAGAGCTAGACTCAAGCACCCCCCCCCCCCCCCAGACCTCGATGTCTCTGAATGATGTGCTACCTGAGAAAAACAACAAACTCCCCAGGGGACCAACAAACTCTTCTAAATGTCAAATGATGTGCTCTGCAAGCTGCGGTTTCTTTAGGACAGGACCTCTAAAATAATAAACCATAATACCTATTAATGTCTATCGAAATAGTTGGATCTACATTTCTGATCCAAACCAACGCAACAATTCGTCTTTTTGTACGATACGTCCTTTATGTTCCGATTGAATTGTATACTTTGGAGGAATGAGAAGAGTGCAGTCTTGCTATGAAACTAAAGACGTGATGAACGTGTCAGAGGAGGGTGGATATTCGTTCTCGCTCCTCGTAATGCGGTCAAAGGTATCGTAGGACAAAAAACGATGGACGTTTGAGTGGCTGCTCATGGGGGATCGTTCAGCGTCACATCGTCAGTAAACTCTATAACGAGGCAGGCCCACATTTTTTGGAAAGCACCGCGCCATTAGTCAAACACGGATCGGGTGTGACAGCTAACCTCTCGTGACGATCTCCTTGCACCCGTGTTGTACTCAAATCAGTCTTACTGCAACGTTAGAACAAAGAAATAGACACTTTTTTCCCCTCTTTTATATGGAATAACAGGCAGACAGAACATTTCAACCCTCTAATAAAATACGGTAACTGCAAAAAAACGGTCAAATATTTAAAGAAAATGGAAAAAAAACTGTTGTGGAAAGATTTGATCAAAGAGCATTGCAATATTTAACTGAGATCATCTGTAAAGTAGACAGAGAGTCGTTTTCAATTAAGCGCTCATTAGAAACTAAATTAGAGCTGACCTTTGAAACATACCAGCACAGGGAAGAGGAGAGAAAGGTAGACTAAATACTTTAACTCATCCATCTCCGATTGAAATTCAAACAAGATGTAGTCTAATATTACACGCTATTAGCAAAAGGTGCCTCCTGACGACGAGCGCGTCTTAATCCCACCAGCGTCATCCAGTCGTTAGATGTACAACTTAAATTGTCAGAAAATGTGTATTGCAAAAATATCTTGTATTTTCCTTTTTATGTGTGCACGCTGAATCGCATGGATGTCTAGTGGTTAGCAATCAACTCAAGTGTAGTGTTGCTCAGTGCTTCTCCTCCAAAAAAAATATCTGAAGTGTTCAGCTGCCACAATAGCAAATTAATAGCAATATTCATGAATAGCAACTTGCGCTTGCATTTATTTATGAATGGAAATGATATTTCTGAAAGAAATCCCTCGAAAAGAAAACGCCAAAAAATATCGTTGACTTTAATAACAAGACAAAAGACGACGAGGGGGACGTTTCCTGCAGCCGGACAGTATAGTAGTGTGTTATCACCTGCCCTCACGGAGCCTCGTAATCACAGAGCGGCATCAACAATCAATGGCGGGAGGGAGAGAGAAGACGAGGCCAATCGATGGCCGTTAGAAACGCCGCGGTAATTGCGCACTTATCATGTTTGGAAACGGCTGCCTGCTATGAACATGAAGGAGCCCGAATTCCTAAGATGACACAAATGTCATAACAAGGTTTGTGCCATCAAAGTATTCACCGGTTTACTCTCTACTGGACAAAATGATAAATGCAATTTATTGTGAGGCTGAAATTTGATTATTGTGATCAACAAAAAATGTCCTTTTTTTTTTCTCCTATATACCTTTCAGTGTAACATGAGCAGTTTAACAGAACAGGACGATTAAAAGATGAACACCAACACAAATCTATATAAAAACAGTTGACTCCTGAAACAGTCCCTCTGTATAACTCCATACATGTAACGGGTCGTATTACATGAGGTTACAAGCACAGGGAAGCTCGTTAACAGGTATGGAACTAATTATAGCACCGTCGAGTGTTTCACCAGGTGCAAGTGATTAAAACTTATTACTGCTGCAGAAGACGTGAACACCCAAACAGTGTCTCGTAAAAAGAGAACATTTTGTTCCCGAGGGAAACGGTGAAACGAGAGTGCACGGCCATGCTAGCGGCTCAGTGAGGCTGTATCCTCTGACATGTTTGCAATGACTTTGTTAACTAGCGGGTGTGTTTACCGCGTTCACACCACACTGTACTGACTGCTAATATTTTCATCGTTTTTTGCAAGTATTGGAAAAATGGAAATTGGCGACCTGATGAAAAGTCTGGAGATCACCAAAATTAGTACCCTTCATTGTGAAGGTAAAATGAATGTCTGTCCCACATTTCAGGAAAATCTATTCAATAAATGTCAAGATATGCCAATAAATGCCCCCCCAAAAAAAAATCGACCTACAAGGGGCTCAAGAACAAAAAGTCCGGGGATGACCAAAGTCTTCAGGCTTCGTCTTCTGGGGAACATGACGGGACCAAAGGACCCCAACGATAGATCGACTGACAAACACTGTTGCTAGCATGGCAACAACACTGACATAGAACAGCCTTTGTACACTGCGGCAATTAGTAACTGTAGTTGGACGAAAATGCAGGTACCAAAATACTCTGCTACAATGGAGCCATCAGACATTGTTAGCAGTCAGTGTCAGCTGGCTAAACAACACGAACCCTTTCAGGGCCTGGCTGGTAAATGTTACCGCAATCGTCTTTACTTGCTGGCTAAAATGCAAACTGAATTATCCAAAAAAGGGTCACGTAAAATGATCCCAGCAGGATGCTACACTGGTAATAGGAAAACTAATGGCAGGTTTTAAGTACATGCCCATAAAAATCACACCCTATTTTCTCTCCTTCTTTCCCAACAAGTTGTGCCTGCTGTTTAAATAACTGTCGAAATAAATGCTTGATTTTGTTTGACATACTTTAGTCAGTTGAGTCGCGGCGGTAGTTGTAAAGGTCAGTTACATCAGGCTGGGTGTGGTGATCTCGATGTGGGTGTTTTATGAATATTCTGCAGCAAAAGCTGTCACCCAGTTCACTTCACACAAGTTCAGTCTTGTATTAGTCCGTCCTTATTATTACTGCTAAACAAACCCAAGTTTACAGGTAGCCGTGGGATTATACTGCACTGCTTTAAATCAGGTTTCACCGTAAAAAAGAACCAGACTTTCTACCGCTTACTGCATCCTAACAGATGCAAGTTAATGACCTAACAATTAAAAACCAGAAAGCCTTGAAGAAACACATAACACGCCAAATCTTTCCACTCAATTGACAATATGTGAAATCCTACACAGCCAACTGACAGGATTCTATCAATTATTCAGGAGGAGTAAGGCTCACAAAAAAGTACCGCACCCCTCGGCTATGCAGCAGTAAATCACTGTATAGCACACCATCTGCCGCTTGTCAGAGCCAACGGTTGCTGTGAGCACAGGAGGGCTGAACAACATTGATCCTTGAGTCGGGGGTTGATTTCCATTGTGAATCATAAATCAGAAAGTGCAGGGAAATATGACGTCTGGGTCAAAATGTATAGAAACTTTAGAAAAACACGCGATTCGGTCAGAGATATCTGCAGCACCAAACGCATCACATTTTCAAAGCCATAAAGTGAGGAGAGTAGTTTCACAGTGTGCACACTGTGAGCAGTGTGATATTTCTGAATCCATCTTGTGTGACTCACCTGGGCCAAAGGATGAAAAGAGTATTTAAAAAAAAAAAAAAAAAAAAAAAAAAAAAATTCCCTCATTAAATATTGAACGGGCACATGACGGGACGTAAGGATGAGGAGGGGTCCTTCGCCCTCGCTGGTGTTTCAAAGCGTAACCTCACCCGGAGGACAAAATGTCCCACATTCGGACGTCAATAATGCAACGCCTGCGTTCTTAGGGCTAAGGGCAGGCCGCGTCTGAAATCTGACTAATCGCTGACAGAGCCGCAGCTTCAGTTCGCGGACCTACTGTGCTATTTCTGGACAAATAAACAACATCGTTCTCCACGATGTTCAGTAGCGCGAGTGAAATTATCTGGCAACCGTTTTCACAACGTGAGATGTGAACAATTATTTTGTACAAACTGACACTTTCAAATTGAACTTCCGGGTTGCTGATTTTGTGACCGTTGTGACTAATCTTCACAGCACATTTAGTAAAAATTAGCATTTGCAGTCTGTCAAAGGGACTAATGGCACGATGGCATCGTCCGGTCGTCCATTCAAGTCCTCATCTGGGTGTTTTGAAAATATGCAATAGTCACCAACAGCATTCGGGGGAAACTGCATTATGTCCCAAACTGCAGAACAAAGTCACTGTGGGTTCTCATTATGTTGTTGATTATCAGTTTATTCTGCGCGTCAAACTCAATATTTTGTCTTGTCAGTCACCCAGTCAAAGAATGGCCCAGACTAATTATTGGCGTTGGTGTTTACGTTTCCTGATCTGACTGACATCTGCTCTAAAATGTCAAATGTACCAGAAAAAATATGTCCTAATAAGCGTCTTATAAATACAACTTTATCCGATTGTTTCCACTCGTATGTTTCCCTCTTCTAGCCCAACTAAGTGATTAATCGTTGCTCTCCAGTTGGTCGGACCGGTCTCGTCTTTGAGAGCGATTTGAAACCGCTTTAATTAAAAGAACACTGTGCCTCCAAACAGCATCACTCGATTATAAGCTGCAGCAAATTTAAAAAACATTGCATCATTTGGACCGGGGCCGCTGGCGCTGGCGGGGTTTAACGCGATCCAATATTGCCATTAAATAAATACTGACATATCTGTACAGGATTTTAGCTTCAGCACGGTTAGAAGAGAAGTAATCCCAGCTAGAATACGCTCCGTGTTTCATAACTGATTTGTGGGTGGTGCTGTGTGAGTCTATAAGGAACAACAGCAGCCATTTAAAAAAAAAATTAAAGGGCATTTTGGGAAACAAACAAACATTCAAAAGTCAGATTGTCATTCACTAGAAGTTGTACAAACTCTACACAATGCACATGTCGTTTTGCGTCTCCTAAATGCTCCAACATTATGGTTGAAAGCTGGTGCTGCTTAGCTGGCAGCACAAGCAGTTTAAAATGTGCACCGGCACATAATGCACAGTTGGTTTAACTTCTATTGCAGCTTAACTTTTCCAATTTGGATTCATTCCCTCATTTTCATAATAAGAAAACGGGTGAGGCTGCATAAATGAAAAGAGCCTTTGTAAAGAGATTCTTAAACTTTTCAGCCGCATGCAGGGAACTAGATAAGAGAGAAAACGTCCATTTCAATGTATGTATAAATTACTCGATAATAGCGCTACGCAGTGTCACTGTGCTTTCAGACAGAGAGCGGCACAATCAGCCAGTCCCCATAAGTCCATTCGTTCTCGTAGAGCGAGAGGCACCGGGGAAACCCGGGCCAGCGTGGAGTCGGACGGCGAGCTCGCCAGCTGAGACGGAGCCAAGAGGAGATGTTGTTCCCCTTTTTCACAACAGTCAAGATTTCCACAGTTGTAAACGACAGCTCTGTCGGAAAGTGCAAAACGGCAAAGAAGTTCTTTTACAGCGGGTTCAAAGAGTCTCATCCTGCAGCGTTGATGTGAAAGTAGTAAATGATGCAGCTACACCCACTGTGGGAGGTTGTGTTTTCCTTTAATTGATTTTACAAAGGACTGAAAAGTCTCTGATGAAAAACTGATGATGGAAATGACTGTGTTAGCATTTGAATTGAAGTTGAATCACAATATATTCTTGATTATTTATTTAAGGGATGCTACAGTAAAGAACTGCTGTACATGAAAAATGTATCATAAAAACAATTAATTAAGTCCCACTAGTCTTATTTCTATCAATATACACTACAATGTACATGTACAGCAATACAACTACCAGTGATGGATCCATTATGTTTAAATATTGCGCATTTTACATAAAATACAATGCATTGATATAGATTAAACTACTTGACACTATGTAAAGTAGTAAAATGAACTCCATCTCCACAAACAACATAAACTGCTACTCATGCATTGATGCATCAGTTGAAACAACCTAATAACATAATATATATCATAATATATCACTCACAGGGGCCATTATTCTGCAAAACAAATACGATGAGTTGAATGGCGACGGATACATTGCATATCAGTCGCATGTCACGCTTGCACAAACGTACAATGACACATGGTAAACAATTGGTTAGGTTTAGGCAACAAAACTACTTGGTTATGATGAGAAAAAAAACATGATGTTTGTGTTAAAATAATGATGTACACAACGCAAAGTAATAACAACACTGGTAACTGGTATAGACTGTAAAAATGAGCTGACTGCTTGTATTCTTGAAAATGTGCAGCAGTATATAAAATGTAGGATGCAATACATTGAGATGCATTCAAACTGACAGATGCATCCTACACATCGGGCATTTAAAAAGGTGCAAAATACGGTTATTGGGAGCTTTTTTCGCACGCCTCTCAATGGCTCCTAACACGGCTCGTATAGCCAACTGTGTTAACGGTGCTAACGGCGCTGACAGTACAAACCACGGGCAAAAATGGAGACAGAGAACAGTGTTAACCTGAGGGCAAACCGGGGGGGGGGGGGGGGGGGGGGGGGGTCGGGGGGTGAAGAAACTGATGGCGTTAACAGCTGTAACCGTCAGATGAGAGCAGGGCAGAGTGGAGGTCGTGAGCTATAGCCAGTGGGGCACAAACCGCCTCCACAACTAATGTGCGCTAAAAACACTCGCAGCCAGCTAGCCCGCCGATGTCGGCAAAGCAACAACGGCTAACAACACACACAGAGGGAGAGTGACTTCATCCTCTGTTCTGGTGGGAAGTTGTTTACTACTATATTAATGCTCTGAATGTCGAATGTGGAAAAGTCAATTGAGTCGTCTACATTCTGTGGTCCTTGTCAACGCTAACTCCACTGTGTCCCCGAGGACAGTGTTGACAGCGACGTGCTTCCTCCATGACACATGGTGTAACACATTTAAAAGTCAATAATATCCTCCAGATTCGCTCAAAGCAGGCACCCCAAACTAACCCGTAGGATGCCGCAAGTGCAGCAGCTAGGACGTTGTCCCTCTCTGGCTTCCCACCCACCAACACACAACCAGTTGTGTTTAGAATGCGTGGCCAAGCTGAGCTGTGCCCATGTCTCTGCAGCGGTAGGTGAGTTGTTTGTGTCCCTGAATTTCCTGAGCTAATGGATCTATTGTACACTGTGTTCATAAGAAAGTCTGAGACAGAGAAGAAGAAGAAGAAGAAGAAGAAGAAGAAGAAAGAAAAGAAAAAAAAAACGAACTATCAAGCACTCACTGTCACAGCCCCCTTTGACGCATTTCAGTGAGGGGGGCACAAACCAGCAATGCCCTAGATTAAACGGTACCCTGCAACTGCATTGAAAGACTCTCTACAGCATGCAGGTTTACATAACAGCAGACGATACACAGGATGCACATCACTTCCAGAGCTCCATTTGAAGAAAAGAAAAATACTGGCTAATTTGCTTCTTGTCCCTCAGTTTAAAAAGCACTGAGGATTTTGACTGTCGGCTGAATCTGTTCAGTCCAATGTGTCCCCAGCGTTGGGCTGGCTAAAGGGTCAAAAGTGTGACAGACCACCGCTCGTAACCGGCACCAGACACGAGAGGAGAATCTGAGAGTGGGTCAGGCCTTAAAAAAACGAGAAAGGGAAAAGAAAAAATCTTGGCGGTCCAGCGATGGCGGCTTTTGAAGACGACGATGAACAAAAGATATTTGAGCGACATGGAGGTGGTGCGTTTTGCATGACTGGAAGATTGGCAACTGAATTTGAATATGCATATTTTGTGAGAGAAGTCTACAAACAGCATCGGCAAGGAATTAATTTGATAACGGTAGTAAAGGTAATGCATACGCCGACATGCCAAGAATAGAATGCGTGGTGAAGTGTCGACCAACGAATGATCCCTGCCTCACTGCGGTCCGCATTCACTTTACTTCTTAGAGCATCACTGACAGAACCAAGTTCATCCACTTCCACCCATCAAGGTATAAAATGACAGTTTGAGCCATTAGCTCATTAGCCATTAGCTTTTTAATGAGCCATTAGCGTTCCAATGCTAGCTAAAACCAAGATGTAACCGCCCGCGGTTCCATCTTGGTTTTAGCTAGCATTAGAATGCTAATCCGTATCTACAGCGCTGTAGCTATAAGTCAGTCATGTAGTTCCCTTCCAAGCTTAAACTGAACATACTAGCTACATGCTAATATACTAACGTTAGCTTGATGCACAGCTAACATTAGGTTTTTGTAGCGCTCTGCTATGTTTTTGTGCGTTAAGGTCTGCGTACCATGGTACATAAAATGATTGAGTGTGTATTCCTGTTGACCATTGTAGTAGTATACGGCTGTGGACTTGTGTTGCATTGGCAGGTGCCAACCCCCCATGGGTATAAACCAGGTACCAGGTGTATGCAGAGGCCACCTGTGCCTCAAACTAAGTTTCTTCACTAGACCGACACCACTGTTCGTTCCCCTCTAGCGCACCAAGTAGGTGTATATTACAAATATGGACTGTCCTTTTATTCTGAAAGTTGGAATGAAAAGCATGTGGGAAGTACAAATAATAAAGCCTTGGAGGGCGGAGGTGGATATACCCAGTTAAAGAGGCAACCGCCCAGTGAACGCAAAGCAGGGATCATTTGATTGGTCAAAACTACATTCTGTAGGTTGGGGAATTTTGACTGGGCAATTGCTATTGCACGAAACAATTTGAGACTAGAGGAGAGATCTGAGAG
>NW_027176275.1:300000-306434 GCF_023349555.1 Cebidichthys violaceus | reverse complement strand
CGGTTGGGCTAAATCTGGAACAGACGTTGGCACAAATACCCTGAGAGTTATCGATTAGTCTGTCAATTGTCTTTTCGACGACCTGATTAATTGTTTGATCCATAAAATGTCAGTAAATAGTAAAAGTTGACGTATTAAATGTTCTTGTTTTGTCCGATACTACGATTAATATCAAAGAAGTTGAAGCAAATATCATGTTGAGAAGCTGGATTAGCATTTTTTGATTAATTACATTGCGTCAGCGATTAACTGATAATTAAAATAGACGCTTTATTCATTTCCTCTCAGTCTGGTAGTCGTTGCAGCTCTTCAAGGTGCTAAATAGGAGATTGGGAGCATTTCTATCGCCTCAAAACAGCTCTCGACGTGTGTGACAGGCGGCGCTAACGGCGCTAACGGCGCTAACGGCGCAGAATGCGGTGTTTACCTGAGGGGGAGCCAGAGGTCGGGACAGCTGCAGCCGCCTTATCAGAGCGGTACAGAGTGGCGGCCGTGAGCGAGCCGATGGGCACACTCACGTGCACTAACATGCACAAACATGCACTAAAGAGCACCTGCTGCCGGCCCGGGTATGTGACCAACGCAAGGAGAAGCTCAAACAAACCCAAACAGTAGGGATGCAGCAATACCAATACTAATATCGGACCAATACTGGACTCAAATAGCTGGATCAGGTATCACTGACAAGAGGGCCAATCTATTCAAATCTATATTTATATACTATAGACATTATGCACTGGGATTTCAATTCCATACACCCAAAACAATCTTCAAAATGAACAATTCTGCTGCTATATAAATGCTCTGAATGTGGAATTTAGCACCTTTAAGTTGCTTATCAGCAGAAGGCGATGCAGACAACGTTCAGGTAGTCATTTAGCTAAATAACAAGTCCGAAATATAGCTGGAAAATCTGTTATTTGAATGTAAATAATTTCAATATTTTTTCTAAATGCCAATTTAAAGTCCAAACTAAATAGATGGAATGAGGATTTGAAAGGACTGATATTGAATTGTGTCATAATTAAACTGAAACGTTTTGAATGCTATTTAATTTCTTTATTCCAACAAAGAAACAGCTATAAACACACAGCGCTACTCCCCCCCCCCCCCCCCCCCCCCCCCCCCCCCCCCCCCCTTCAGTCAAAGTGGCATCTCTTAACTTGCGGTCAGTCAGCTGCTGTCATAATATTGAAAGTCAAAGTTTAGTTGTGTAGGAACTAGTTAATCCTCTTCATCTCATCAGTTGGTTCTCGCCATCATTCAACACTTGAGGCGTTCCCTCTGAGTGTGCTGCGCCCCCCCCCCCCCCCCCCCCCCCCCCACCCCCCCCCCCTCAGTGTGGAGCAATCTCTATTCATAGCAGCTGCTTTTGAGAAAAAACAATTTCTAGAGCTGCTTTAGCAACAACAACGTTTGTTATTGAGCCTTAAAACAAAAGTACAAGGAGCAGTATTGTGTTTTACGCAAAGATATCAAAATATGATTTGGTGTCGGCTTTTCCGGGCTGCTGCTTAGGGGCTCAGCCCATGAATCTAATTGATGAATTAATACTAATTAACAGGCTGAAACAGGCTCTAACAACAGAAGCTATACAGACCCTCAGGTGTAGGATGAAGACCTGGTCTATTTCACTTCCTAACTTTTCATGGCGCGATAAGAGCTGGTCGAATATATAACAGTATAATAGTTCCCAACATTTTGGGGTCTATTTTTTCGGACTTATCACAGGTTGCATATATTAACATGATGCAACCACAGCATTATACGGATCTTTTTTTACTTAACAGAACTTGCGGTGATTAAGGACAGTCTAAAAAAAAAAAGTCTGTAATCATCTCACAAGCCCTCACATTTATTTTATGAGCCGTTCGGCGATTGCGGACCACCTGGTTGGAAACCACTGCTACGTACGACGAGCTTTTATTATTTTATTGACAAAGACCCGCTGACTCTCTGTCTGTCCGTTCACGTCAACTCACAGAAGAAACGCTCACATGCGCAGAACTGATAGCTGCTGCCGTCTAAACATATCACAAATATAATCAATACATCATTTCAAGGGGATTCTATCACGATCCTCATTCACAATCGACATTCTAGAGACTTCATCGATAATGAAAAGGACGGGTTACGCCTCTACATTCATTCATTGTGTGAGCGTTTTTCAGCTTCTCAGATGTGAGGATTTGCTGCTTTTTCTTTGTTTCATATGACTGAATATCTAAATATCTGAACATCTAAACATCTGAATATCTAAATATCTGAATATCTGAATATCTGAATATCGACTGTCTACATCGTAAAGGCTCCTCGGGTTCTCGCACATTGCATTTTCTCAGTTTTCTTACTCTTATATGGACCAAATCATTAATCAATTAGTTGAGGAAATAATGAGCAGATCAATCAATGATGAAATATGCAAATAAAGTCCTTTATTTAGCTCATTGTTGCAGCAGACCTCTTACATTTACTTAACCGGACTTGATCCTGAGGGATTTCCAAAAAATGATCGCACATAATTAGATGATCGAATCGCTCTTCAGTTCACTCGAGGCCCCGGGGGGGGGGGGGGGGGGGGGGCACAGAACTCAGGTTGGAACATTACATATAGTAGCTTTTGTTAACTGGTCTGAGGGCGAATCTCTGTTTTTAAAAAAACCCCTGCAGAGAAGAAAAGGATCCTTCTTGTCGTGTGTTCACTGTATGCAGCTATAAATAAGGAGTCCAAACACAGCGCTGTGCATAAGACACTCTGTGAAACATCGCTAATACCGATCATCAGTTTGCCCGCTTGGTTAAGAACAACGGATTATAGAGAGATCTTAAGCCAGCGGGACTTTAACTTCACTTCATGTACTCTTTCCAAAATACACAGTTTGGAAATGCGACGTCAACGGCACGGCTCGCCGCATGTGCGACCGCGGCAAACAAGGCAGCTTGTTGTTTATCAGCTTGTTTTTAACCCCCCCCCCCCCCCCGGGCAACACAACCCCTCAAACAGTCCGGGAAAAAAAAAAAAAAAAAAAAAAAACACTCTGCAGAAACGCGCACAAAGCCGCCTGCTGTCACTGAGAGAGGACGCTGACAAGCTGACAAACACTGATTTGTGTTTTTTTTTTTTTTTACTTGCATGCTTTGGGCATTCCACGACGGTCCGACCAGGATGCATTAACAAGAAATGGCCCCTATTTGCTATGCGGCACTAGAAGAATAGGCCACTTTGTCTCGCAGTTAAGCCGCTAACGTGCTCTGTGGAAACTTGCAGGCGACAACTGTGATGCTAATGTGAGCAGCTACATCAGAGCAGACCTGAGGTCTGTGATGCGTTGTTATGCCGTTATGCAGAAATGTGGCCAATTTACCGGTGGAAACACAAACCTGGTGTCATTAAATGATGATTGTTGTGTTAAAATTAACATAAAAGCTAAAAAAAAAAGAAAGTCGGTCTTTACTGTTTTATGCCGCTCACAATATACAGCTGTTATAATTGGAAAGCTAATAATGAATTACTGTGACTCATTTTCACACATTTGGCAATATTGGCAAACATAGACAGCAATGCATGTAAGGTTATACTGCATCATGAAATAAATACACTGCACAAAACACACTAAATATATATTTTTTTGACCAAATAAAAGGTATAGCGTCATTTTTCTTTGGATTAAAGATTACAAAAGTGTGCATTTTACCGAACGTCGTGACGCGTTACCGCCGAAAATCAGCCGAAAATGAGATAACGGCGCAGCAGGTCACGAGCTGCACGCTCGAGTGACCCAAAAGAAAACGTACATTTTGTACAGGGGGGGGGGGGGGGGTTGAAGAGTACTTTGTTCTTTTCATGGCACAAGAAATCCTTTGAAAGAGAAATCATTTTTTTTTTTTTTTTTAACCCTTTTAGGAAGTTATCCGACATACATTTCAAAGCAGTGTTTTTTTTTCTCTCTCCCCCCCTCTTAAATATGCCGTGGAATGAAGGCAGCGGGGGCCTAATTACGAGCATTCTTCACTGAATTAGCGTTCGGTGTGTGGTAAGGCTGTGCCCGCCTTTGTCTTGATCCCTAAACTGATCCCTTACTTATTCCCCAGAAGGTCAGAGGTCACTTGGTTAATTAAGGGTCAATCAGTCTTTAGATAAACTCATTTGAGCTTAATGTTTGCACTTTTTGAGGTCCGGCAGCTCTGCCTGGTACCCCTGAGCTTTTTTTTTTTTTTGTTGGACTCTTGCTAATCTACCCACAGACAGGTGAGTAGGTTAACCCAGCTCAACAGCGCCAAGCTGGAACGGCCTTTTCATTTGAGGACTTCAGTCAATGAAGAATGTCTGTAAGCTCTCGCCAAAGTGGAGAAATTACTCTAACTTGATGTATTGTACACAGGGCGAGGGTTCGGGGGGTGGGGGGGGGGGGGGGGTGCCCTAAACCTCTCAAAGAGCTGCAGATTATGGGGAGTAAGTAATGTTTATGCTGCTCGTTTTCAATGGATATACTGTATTTGTCCGTCGGCGCTGGCCCATGCCACACACATCCAGGGGTGATGAAAGTGTGGCTGAGCAAGTAACCATGAAATCTGTGACCGTGTTGTGGATGGATTTAAGATCAACAAAGATTACTCTAAAGTGTACCTCTACTTTCTACCACGCCTAATGTGAGGTTGTGCAATTAAAGCTTTGAGCTATCCTTTAATTAAAGCTCCTTTCCCCCCCCCCCACATTCAGGGTTCTAAACAAGCGCTTCTGATTTTAAGCTTCTCTTGGAAATTCAAAATGCACAAACACAATTCTATATTTGCGCAAAGGTTCCCTTAAAGTGTCGCATATGTTCTTTTAAAAAGGAAAAGACTTGCAGCCGTGACCTCATAGCCTTTTCACAAAATCAACGTAGTGAAAAAAAACAAAACACAAAAGCTTAATTTGCGTCTTTTCTCAGAGAAGTAGAAAAGCTGAAACACACGGAGAGGTTGATACGTGGACACAGGAGTACGCAGGTATGTGTGTGTCCTCACGACAAACTCCACAAACATGTGGAAACAAAGAGGTCCAAAAGAGAACAAACGCAAAACTGAACTAAAAGGTTTCGTGAGGAACACCAAAGAAAAACCAAATCTGTGCAAATCCTCCAAAAATCACAATCGCATACCACGTTGTTTTTTTTTTTTGTTGTACCGCTAATCACCTCATTAAGGCATGTGCTAAAAAGAATAGATGTGACCGCAAAATAGACATAACCAAACACACAAACACGGCAAAACACATTTCTGTCCATATTTCAAAATAAAGGACTAACTCTCTGAAAACGCAGGATGCAGGAGACAAAACTTACCAAACTGCCTTGTTAAAATGATCCCTCAAAACAAAACGGCGTCTCCACTCGTACAGAAAATCGCAACAGTCTCCTGTCCCTCGGACTGCCGGGGAATCAAAGCTATGAAAAGATGTGAATCTAGCTGAGCAAATAGGATTAAAGATGGCTAAATCCCAATGGCTGGAAGCACAGCATGCATTAAAGAGGAATTCTCTCAGGAAAGATAATCCCCATATACGCATTTTAACACACTTCACTCACTCCTGTGTGGGTTTTTTTTTTTTTTTTTTTTTTACACAGTCATAGTAAAACTGCCTGACTGTCCACACACACACACACACACACACACACACACACACACACACACACACACACACACACACATACACGAGCCAATACAATCTATAAATACAGCGCTGCCTGGACCATTCAGACTGCAACCGTGACACATGCATCTTCTAATTCCAGAGGTGGAAACTTTATACATCTACTGTACAAACTCTGACAGCCTGCTAATTATACACGCCGCCATATATCCCCCTCTTCTTCTTCTACAGTCACAAACTACAAACCACGGTCTGTTTACCTTGAGCACCTCCATGGGCACCTGGGACGCAGGCGGTAGACCGACCGGGACGCTGACATTGATGGCGGGGGTCTGGCCCGCCGTGGTTTGCTGGTACTGGGAAGCCCGTTGTCTCTGGTGCTCCCGGCGCTCCTGCTCCTGAAGCTGCTCCCGCATCAGCTGCTGCCGCAACAGGATGCGCGACGTCACGGCCGAGGAGCTCAGCGGGGGCTTGGAGGAGCCGCGCTGGTCCGACGGGCCGCTGCAGAGGGGGGGGAGAAAGAGGACATGGTTAAATGAGCAGAGACGGGCGAGAAGATGTGAAGATGGCGAGAGGGGGGGAGGGGAGGAGGAGGAGGGGGGATCGGGAAGGTGAGGCGAAGACGACAGAGTGATAACAGAGAGAGGGTAGAGAGGGGTCAGACGGGGAAGGAGAGGTCAAGCAAAAGAGACGAGAGAGGAGGAAGATCAGGAAGGTAGAAGAAGATGAAGGGAGAGCGGAGGGAATAAAAAGGTTAATACGCAGACGACTGAAGGGGCAGAGATCAAAAGGAAATCCAAAC